>NW_022991040.1:0-114997 GCF_902827175.1 Gymnodraco acuticeps
AGGCAAGGCAAGGCAAGGCAAGGCAAGGCAGGCAAGGCAAGGCAAGGCAAGGCAAAGGCAAGGCAAGGCAAGGGCAAGGCAGGCAAGGCAAAGGCAAGGCCAAGGCAAGGCAAGGCAAGGCAAGGCAAGGCAAGGCAAGGCAAGGCAAGGCAAGGCAAGGCAGGCAAGGCAAGGCAAAGGCAAGGCAGGGCAGAGGCAAGGCAAGGCAAGGCAAGGCAAGGCAAGGCAAGGCAAGGCAAGGCAAGGCAAGCAAGGCAAGGCAAGGCAAGGCAAGGCAAAGGCAAGCAAGGCAAAGGCAAGGCAAGCAAGGCAAGGCAAGCAAGGCAAGGCAAGGCAAGGGCAAGGCAAGGCAAGGCAAGAGGCAAGGCAAGGCAAGGCAAGGCAAGGCAAGGCAAGGCAAGGCAAGGCAAGGCAAGGCAAGGCAAGGCAAGGCAAGGGCAAGGCAAGGCAAGGCAAGCAAAGGCAAGGCAAGGCAAGGCAAGGCAAGGCAAGGGCAAGGCAAGGCAAGGCAAGGCAAGGCAAGGCAAGGGCAAGGCAAGGCAAGGCAAGGCAAGGCAAGGCAAGGCAAGGCAAGGAAGGCAAGGCAAGGCAGGCAAGGCAAGGCAAGGGCAGCAAGGCAAGGCAAGGCAAGGCAAGGCAAGGCAAGGCAAGGCAAGGCAAGGCAAGGCAAGGCAAGGCAAGGCAAGGCAAGGCAAGGAAGGCAAGGCAAGGCAAGGCAAGGCAAGGCAAGGCAAGGCAAGGCAAGGCAAGGCAAGGCAAGGCAAGGCAAGGCAAGGCAAGCAAGGCAGGCAAGGCAAGGCAAGGCAAGGCAAGGCAAGGCAAGGCAAGGCAGGCAAGGCAAGGCAAGCAAGGCAAGCAGGCAGGCAAGGCAAGGCAAGGCAAGGCAAGGCAAAGCAAGGGCAAGGCAAGGCAAGCAGGCAAGGCAAGGCAAGGCAAGGCAAGCAAGGCAAGGCAAGGCAAGGCAGGCAAGGCAAGGCAAGGGCAAGGCAAGGCAAGGCAAGGCAAGGCAAGGCAAGGCAAGGCAAGGCTGCTTTACAAATCAGTCATTAAAAAGAAAAACTAAGAAAAAAATACATGGATAAAAGTTACAGTGCAGTCTAAGATATGAACAGTTCAATTAAAAGCAGGGACAAAAAGAAAAGTCTTCAGCCTGGATTTAAAAGTAGTCAGAGTTGCAGCGGACCTGCAGGTTTCTGGGAGTTTGTTCCAGATATTTGGAGCATAATAACTGAACGCTGCTTTACCATGTTTAGTTCTGACTCTGGGGACAGAAAGCTGACCAGTCCCTGAAGACCTGAGAGACCTGGATGGTTCATAATTTAGCAGGAGGTCAGAAATGTATTTTGGGCCTAAACCATTCAGTGCTTTATAAACCAGCAGCAGTATTTTGAAATCTATTCTTTGACACACAGGAAGCCAGTGTAAAGACTTCAGAACTGGAGTGATGTGATCCACTTTCTTAGTGTCAGTGAGGACTCGATCAGCAGCGTTCTGAAATAGCTGCAGCTTTCTAATAGATTTTTTAGTGAGACCTGTGAAGACACCATTACAGTAGTCGAGTCTACTGAAGATAAAAGCATGGACAAGTTTTTTCAAATCCTGCTGTGACATTAGTCTTTTAATCCTAGATATATTCTTTAGGTGATAGTAGGCTGATTTAGTAATTGTTTTAATGTGACTGTGAAACTCAGGTCAGAGAGTCCATGACTACACCTAGATTTCTGGCTTTATCTGTTGTTTTGAACATTGCACACTGAAGCTCAGTGCTAACTTTATACGTTCTGACTTGGCTCCAAAACCATTACCTCAGTTTTATCTTTGTTTAATTGGAGAAAGTTCTGACACATCCAGTCATTGATTTGTTCAATGCACTTACTCAGTGTTTGAATTGGAGCATAGTCTCCTGGTGAAATTGTTACGTACATTTGTGTGTCATCTGCATAGCTATGGTAACTTATTTTGTTGTTCTTCATTATCTGAGCCAGTGGTAGCATGTAGATGTTAAAGAGAAGAGGCCCCCAAGATGGAGCCTTGAGGAACCCCCACATGTCATATTTGTCAACTCAGATGTGTATTTACCTATAGAAACAAAGTTGTTTCTGTCCTTTAAGTAGGATTCAAACCAATTCAGAACTGTTTCCGAAAAGTCCCACCCAGTTTTCCAGTCGGTCTAGTAATATGCTGTGGTCAACAGTGTCAAACGCAGCACTGAGATCTAATAATACTAACACTGAAGTTCTGCCACTGTCTGTGTTTAAGTGGATGTCATTAAAGACCTTTACAAGAGCAGTCTCAGTGCTGTGGTTTGGACGAAAGCCTGATTGGAACACATCGAAACAGTTATTTAAATGCAAGAAAATTACTCAACTGTTGAAAAACAACTTTTTCAATGATTTTACCTAGAAATGGCAGGTTTGATATGGGCCTGTCATTGTTCATTACTGAAGCATCTAGATTATTCTTTTTTAAGAACGGTTTAATGACTGCAGTTTTCAGGGCCTGTGGAAATATACCTGAGTGAAGAGATTTGTTTACTATATGAAGTAGATCTGAGGCCATGCAAGGCAAAACATCTTTGAAAAAATCCTGTTGGAATAATATCAAGGCAGCAGGAGGAGGATTTCAGAAGTTGAATAATGTCCTCTAGGTTTTTATCATTAATCTGATGGAATTGTGTCATGATGTCTGAATTGATGTTAAGTGGAGATAGGGACAACACATTTGCTGTTCCTGATGCAGAGGCACTGACTGCTTGTCTGATTTTCTGAATGTTGTCAGTGAAGAAGGAGGGCAAAATCATTGCACGCCCTGGTGGATAGAAATTCAGAGGCTACTGACACTGGGGGGTTAGTTAGTCTGTCGACGGTAGCAAACAAGGCACGTGCGTTGTTTTGTTTTGGTAATGATGTCAGAGAAGAACGATTGTCGTGCGTTTTTCAATTCCAAATTATAAAGGCCAAGTCTCTCTTTATAGATTTCAAAGTGAACCTGGAGATTTGTTTTTCGCCACCTGCGTTCAGCTTTTCGACATTCTCTTTTTTCTGTTTTCACGGTCATGGCCTTTCTCCATGGAGATATTTTCTTGCCAGACACTTCCTTACCTTAGTTGGAGCAATGGCATCTATAACATTTTTAATTTTTGAATTAAAATGATCTACTAGCTCATTTACTGAGATGTTAGCAGGGGCAAGTGTGGAAGAGAAATTCTGAGTAAACATTTCCCTAGTATTTTTCAGTTAAATATCGCTTTGTGGTTACCTCTTTTTGAACATTTTTGTGAACAGAAATAGAGCTCTCAAAAGAAAACACAGGAATGATCAGAGAGTGCAACATCAGTCACCACAACCTTAGAGATATTCACACCCTTTGAGATAATTAAGTCAGAGTGTGCCCCTTATTGTGCGTGGGGCTCCGTCACATGCTGAGTCAGTCCATAGCTATCAAGAACACAAAACAGTTCTTTAGCCCCTCTGTCCTGGGGGTTGTCAACATGGATGTTAAAATCACCAACAATGACTAGACGGTCAAAGTCAATACACACTATAGACAGCAGTTCAGTAAAGTCATCAAAAAAGCTTTGCACAGTATTTGGGTGGTCTATAGATATTTAGGAACAGAGCTCGAGAGGAGCATTTCAGCCGAAGGGCCACATATTCAAAAGAATCAAAGTTTCCATACGATGTCTTCCTGCATTGAAGGGAATCATTGAACAGAATAGCAACTCCACCCCCTTTCTTATGCATTCTTTCCTGACTCATAAAACTAAAGTTGGGAGGGGTTGATTCGATAAGAACAGCTGCACTGTTATTTTGTTCAATCCAAGTTTCTGTTAAAAACATAAAATCGAGATTGTGCTCAGTGTGTGTGTGTCAAAGCGGTGAAAATATTTTAACTATAGCATAGTTATACTGTATGGCACAAGTTTGGATGGGTCAAATGCATAAGAAAGGTTTCCTGCTGAGACAATATAATTTGTCTTACAAAACATGTGGGAACAATTCATATTTAGCTGAGTGACTTACAAAAGTGTAGGTCAGATTAAGAGCCATGAACATTTACTAAACAACATGGGCAGTGGTTTAAGGCTTATGTTCCTAGAAAAGGAGTTACAGTGTGAAAACAGAAAGATAAATGAGTAGGAGCATACAGATTTCAAAAGCCACAAGTGCCCACCTTACTGCTGCTGTCTATCAAGATAATTAATACCACAATTAAATGAGGCTTTCTATTTCTGTTATTTTTTAGGGTGTGGATATTGCTCAGATTGAGTGGGAGAACAGTGGATTTGCTCCTGATGACAAAGTGTCATTGTCCCAGACACAGAGAGCCCACTGACTGATGGACAAATGGCTGCTTTAAGAGAAGCTGTTGACCCACAAGCTGCATCCCAGTCCTTTGGCTCTGATATCTACATTGCTGCTGTTCAATTTTGTGAGCATGTTCTGTCTGATGACTGAGAAAGAGAAGCTTAGGTGTTTTTCTCCAATGTATCAAAATGTGGCACAAAAATCCACTTCACCTTTGTTTCCTTGTTATTTACAGATGTATTATGTTTTTATGGCAGACAACTGTTCTGCTTTTGGAATCTTCAAATGTATAGGAAAAATAATAATTTAACATTTGAAGAATGACAAATGTTCTTTTGTTTTTGTTATGCGAACAATAGTGATGTCAGATTTGATCAGACACATAAAATATTAAAGATACAGTTGGTCAATTAATAAAATGGGAAAGATAATCTAAAAAAGGTCACGTTTGATCTTGATTCATATTTGATCACTGCTGCCTATTTTGATTAGTTTCTTGGAGTTAATGAGCACGATTGACAGGTGCTTCTGACTACCCTCAGCTCTGATTGGTTGTTGTCCTTTAGCTGATCTGTAGACCCTCAGGTATGTGTAAACTACAGGTTATGAAGTTATCAGTATTCGCCATGAGAAGCAGGTAGTGATCTTTTATCGGCTGAAAAAATATCCATACTGTGCATCCCTAATACATATACTGGGCTGTTCATATACAACAGGCTGATTCTGAACAGAAGAAAGGGAGGAACTTATTTAGTATTTCCACAGCAGAAAAAGACCTTAACACTGGAGTCAATGAACACCTCTGCCTTCTACCAACACATTACACAAGACCAAATCCTGTTTGGCAAGTGCCAACACAGGATGCATAGTCCTTGTAATGCCCTGGGATGCGCAGGGTCTCATAACAGGTTGAGGCAGTGGGGAAGCTGCCGTTGACCACCTGGACAGATTATTCCGTGGCAGAATCTCTCACCCGGGCCAGAATTTCACAGATTGGTCATTACATCAGGTGACGCTGTGGATTAAACCAAAAGTTGTTTAAATGAATGGTTGCTACAATAAAGAAAAGCAAGTTAGGAAATTCAAATAATTTTTAGTAGTCAATTAAAGCATCACATTTGTTATCTGTAATGTAAGAAATAGTTGTAAAGTAGCTTTTTTGTTTTACTTGAGTGTTTTTTGGCACACCTGCATGTGTAGGACAGTTGTGTCGGAGTGGAGTAGAAAGCATATCCAAAAGTGGAGAGCACGCAGGTTTGTAAGATCAGGAAGGTAACATATCAGGTCTTATACTTAATATCATCATACTTTACTTCAATAGCATGTTGGCATTATTTCTAACTGTAAACATACCATTTTCAATGAAGCGGCGAAGATATCCTGATACACGGCATTTTGTGTCAACTGAACAGTCATCGTCCTCATCATCATCATGAGGCCAGGTGATGCGCTGAAGAATGACCTACATTGACAGCCATATAAAATAACAACATAGTGTGAGAAATTTGTCTTAACATGGGATTCATTTTTCTTCAAGCGAGCCATGTTCGACGAACCTAAACAAAACTAAACTCTAAAAACGAATTCAGGCGACCTTTCACCTCCACTTAATGAAATGCATGGTTGCAAGATAACAATGTGAGTTAATTGATTTAGATAAACATTTTAAGTTGCAAACATTAATTTATAAGTTGTGTTGACGTAATAATGTTGGTAATTACATCAACTTAATATTGTGTGTAATTTGAACTCTGATTTCTGCGTTAATTGACTTAAAACTAAATTCTAATTGTAGTAATGAAATTGGCTTGATAACTTAATTGTTCTACACCGTGAGTTAAGGATTTCAAGTCCACTCCCACTTAACATGCCTGGACAAGTTCCGACAGTTAAGACAAATAGAAATATACAAAGGACATTTTAAGGTGAGTGTCATCTTTTGTCATTCAAATACAGTAGATAGCCTTGTTCAAACCGGAGAGACGTGATGTAAGAATTACATATTTATTGTTTACACGTCATATGAATGAAATGATTGCCATGATAATACAACAGGAGAATGTAATGGTGTTTGGCGATTAGGCCCCGGTTTGCAAGATAATCATTCAGGAGGGAAAGCACCGCTCCGATGAAATCCCCGGGGTCTAGACACTGGTGGTGGTGCTGAGTAGGTGAGACCGGTCTGAAGAAGGAAGGTTTAGCTTTGTCCTGGAGGAGACTGGAGGCGAGAGGGGTGGAGGTGGGTTGCGGTCATCTGCAAATGACAACTGACAGGGAGGAAGAGCAGGCATTTAAGGCATTTACAGGGTTCGTACGGGTGCTTGAAATCCTTGAAAATGCTTGAAATTTGACGTGGTGTTTTCAAGGTTGGGAAAGTGCTTGAATTTTGGGAATGATGCTTGAAATTGAGATAAAGTGCTTGAAAATGTAAATTACATTACATTACATTACATTGCATTTAGCTGACGCTTTTATCCAAAGCGACTTACAATAAGTACATTCGACCAGGAAGACACAACCTTGAAGAAAACAGAATCATATAAGTACATCAGGTTTCATAGAGCCAAACATTTCAAGTGCTACTCAACTGGCTTTAGGTAAGCCAGTCCTTTATTAGTATAAAAGTGCTTCGTTAATAGTTCTAACGCTCGAAGTGGAGTCGAAAGAGATGAGTTTTCAGTTTTCAAATGCTTTACTTTTACAATAAATTGTTGTCTGACTGAATAGTTCGCTTTTTAGATTAAAAGAACATTTTCTTTTTCTTTTCGCTTTCCTGCCCTATGCGCGCGACCTGCAAGTGTTTGTGTTACCGTGTGACCTGGGCATTCTGATGAGAGTGATAGATGACTGTGTGCCAGGAGGTTGCAGTTTCAACGAGCGTTGGCTAGCAGAAGACAAATACAAGCCATGGCTAAAACGAGGGTCAAGCCCACGAGTAGCCTCCTGCAAAGTTTGCAACATAACGATGAGAGAGTCTGCGCTGACGAGCCACATGAAAGGTACGCCGGAGTAGAGCATTTTAGATCAGGCTAACCAGTGCTTGAATTGGAATGAAAAAGGTGCCAGTACTCTAAAATCAGCAACTTTTTCAAGTCAATTTTATATATACAGCCCACAAACAAGAATTTGGCTACTATAATGCTGGTGGGTTTGTCTCTTTACTACTGTATATTTTAGAAAGGTTCACTGTACTTAACATTTTTTATGATAGGCAGCGGATATGGCTAAAGCTCAGTAAGGTCAATATTAACTGAAAATATAGCAATCAAAGTCTAGATCTTCTGCTGAAGACACATGAAGCAGAGACCTTTCAGGTGAGAGCCCCTCTGGTGGTGTTCAACATTAATGACAACGAAACAAAGCTCTGGTCAGAAGCATTTTTTATAAAAAGCTTTAACAAAATTAAGTATTTCTGTACATTTTGAATGCAATCTAACTTTCCAACTCAGAAAACGAAAAACGAAAAAGTGCCAAAAGTCTTCTCACATGGCTGAGCTGCTTTGCAATATACTTCACCACTGAAGAATACAAATATGTATAAAGTAAACTATGATGCAATCTAACTTTCCAACTCAGAAAAATGATAAAGAGCATGAACAAAGAACATGTAAAAACAAATGCAAAATTTGCACAATCTAAAATGAGAAACTGTAACTGTAACAAAGTCTGAGCCATGGTAAAGAGTTACATTGAACACCAAGCTGATCAGATAAACTCCCTGGTTGGTCTGAAGTCCTTCTATCTCCAGGATCTGTACAAATCGGCACATTATGCCAAAAGTCTTCTCACTGGGTGAGCTGCTTTGCAATATACTTCACATTGTTAGAAAAGGCTCCAGAAGGCCTTGGGGACATCAGTATCAGGGGGCTGGAGCTGGACAGGCTCTTTCATCAGCACTTCTCCTTCCCTTTGCCAGCCAGGACCTCACATACTGTTCCGGATTGAACTGTCCTAGTGATGGTCCATTACATTTAATGAAAACCAGGCTGGACAGTCGGCTGACAGAGAGAGCATTCCTTTTTGCAGTAAGGATATCGTTCATGCAGCTGAATGCCCGCTCACACTCACTAGTGGAGACAGCGATGGTTCGGACTGCTTTCAGTAGAGGCTCCATGGCAGCAGGTGTACGGGATGCCCTGGTTTCCTTGTATTCGCGAAAGCCCTGAACAGTCTCTCTTCTGTCCACTTTCAGCACTTCGCACAAACGTAGCACCTCTACGTCCCCATACTGTACGTCTAACTCCTCTTCAGGCCAACTTCCAGGATGGATAACTTTCATGTCCTGGATTAGCTGATTGTCCCGGGCCTCCCGGCCATGTAATGGGATTTCTCTTGTGCTGACATGAGAGGAGGTTGTGGAAGTCATTCTGTGTCTCAGATTCTCTACCATACTGCGGAAAAACTGACCTGCATGAATCTGTACAAGCCTGCCATTCTCACGCAGGGCAACACCCTTGAAGGACTTCTCAGCTAGAGCTGTATGAACTGTAGTCATGTGTGGGCCAGGCATGGTGACCATGGATTCAAAAACTCGTATTTCTCGAGTTAAGAGCCTATCTGCTGTAGGCAGTGTCATCTCTCTTTTTTGGAGTTGCCGAGAGAGGTCGCTGAGCTCTGTGAGCGCATCGTACATCAGTCCCAGATTGCTGACAAACGTTGCAGATGTGAGCACATCATCCAGGCCCTTGTACTTTGCTCTGTCTCTGGAATCCCTGCTCGTGTCGTTTGCAGCATTTGTGAAGTGATCATGAAGCACTCGGTAGTTTTCCCAGACTGCTCTGACGCTCCTTTCACTTGAAGCCACCCAGCGGATGGACAAAACACGCCCTATCACCAGGAGACGCTGTCCGACTGCTTGCGCACACTGCGCTAACTGCCTCTGATTTTTGGGGGAGGCATGGAACAAGGAATAGAGTTTGTCAAAAAAGATCTGGAAATGATTGAGCCCTGAGACCTCCTTGACCACATCCCCAACTGCCAGCTCTAGACGATGATTGGAGCAGTGCCACACAAACAGGCTTGGGAATTTACTACACAACTGGGTAGCAACGCCTGTTCTCTTCCCTAGCATGACTGAAGCCCCATCACATGCAAAAGAAACGAAACACTGACCTAAAAAGTCCTCGTTAAAATCTCTTCCAAGACACTCCATTAACGCCTTTGTGATGTCATCAGCCGTTGTTCCATCCAACTCGATCAGCTCCCAAAAAAACGTTTCGGGCTCAGCATCAGCTAATGCTGAGCGTAGACACACAACAAGCACCGTTTTACCACTAATAGTGGTAGATTCATCGACCAAAACACAGAGTTTTCTTTGGTTTTCTGTAATGTCTTTTGCCATTTTTTTCTTCAGCTCATGAGCTATGTGGTCGATGATTTCGCCACAGGTTTTATTGGAGTTGCAAAACCCTGCCACGTTCAGCCCATTCAGTTTCTGTACATTCAAATCAATTGGCATGTCTGTGAATGGCCGGCTATGTTTGCCAATTGTATATGCCGTTCGAAAAACTCTGATAGTGGTGTCTAATTCAGATTTATGCATAGACAGCACTTGATGTTGAATAGTTTCACGTGAAGCAGATGTAAGGATGTCAGCAGCTTTTACATGGGCTTGTGATTCTTTATGTTCTTTGATTTTTTTTCTCAGGCTAGCTTGTTGTTTGCCCTTGTCAACACCGAAATGAGACACTGCACACTCACCCCATTCAGTTGACAGTTTTCAGTCCTTGTCCAGTGTGTATTCCCAAAGATTTGACATCTCTGCATATCCGACATCCTAGCTTCTTATCTTTAAGAAGGAGCCATGCATTGGTCTTGCAAAAAATATTGCACCTGGTCCGTTGTCCAGCAGTCAGGTGCATCGCTTTGCCCGGTGTTGGTGGTGGCAGTTGCGCCAGCAGCAGCTAACGTTAGAGGCTCTGGAGGAGGCGGCGGAGCTAGTGCTAATGCACTAGAACTTGGAGCAGGAGGATCAACCAAAGAAAGCTCCCCATCAGACACAATTTCCAACACAGGCACAGCATTCTCTGTATTTGAAGTTTCTTCCGGCGACAACCGCTGTCTTTTTGCACTTTTATTAATCCACGCTAACATTTTAGAAATGCTAATTTGTGACGTGACTTGCTTTCCTTCTCTCGGGGGGCGTGCCTGCTCTGTTCTATCACTCTACATAGCCACCCACTGGGTGGGAGTTGCACTGCATAAACACAATACACGTGCATCTAGGTATGTAAATTGTAAAGCATTAAAACATGGTTTTACTAACAGTTTTCAGTATGTTGTTACTTCGGCATTATTATTATTATTATTATTTTGAAACGTGTATTACTATTAAATCACGGTCAAATAGGTTAATTTTGACATAGTCGTTTCCACCACAGTATTTACATGGAGAAGATAAGCCCCACCCCCTCTCCAGCACGTTCTGTTTGAATGACAGGAGTAAACAGCTGACAGCCGCTGTGAAACTCCAGCGGTTAGAGCGATGAGAATGTCCGTTCGGCACCTCATGACGCATCTACTGAGTACCGGGCGGCTGTATATATATATATATGGATGTATAATAAGAACGGCGGGAGAGTGTTGAGTACTGGCACGGTGCATGAGTACCGGAGTACCGCCAGCATGCCGGTACTGAGCAAGAAGTGCCGGTACTCCATGGGTCAGAACCAGAAGTGCCGGTACTGCGTACCGGTGAGTACCGGCCCAATTCCAGCACTGAGCTAACGTTGCATGTTACGTTTGTTTAAGCTAACGTTAGCTAGCTGAATAGCGAACTCGATTGAGGGATACAAATAATTGCAGGGGACAATCATTTCAGAGGAGCGTACCTATGCTATGTGCGTTACAGTCGCCATCCTGTGGTGTTCAGAGGATGAAGCACTCACGGCATTTCGTGTTATAGTCACGAAATATAATCTATTGATTCGACACAGAGCGATTTTGAAAGCAATGTATTTCTACTGGTAGTATGTTTCGTGCCTAAACCAAATGTGACTTGCTCTATCGAAATCAGTCACATTGACCCGAAGACACATTTTCGTTTGTATTACTGGTCTGGGGGAAGCTCGCGAGTGTGTTTGTGTATTTTTGCGTTTGTGTACCGGGGAAACACTCACAAGAAACACCGGCTGTTGTTATGCTTGCTGTGACGCTTGCTGTGACGTTAAGTTACTCAGTTCTCCGCTTGTAATTATGCCGAAGCTTCAAAGTTGTATTTATCATCTGAATTTGCCGAAACAAGTTTAATATTCTGAAAGCCAAGAATTGTTTATTTGAAAACGGATGAAAACAAACTGTCTTTATATAAAATTGAAGTATTATACAAGTAAAACTACATGTTGCTTTAATCCCATGTAATTGTAGAATTAACACAGTCTTCCTTTGAAGATGTATAAGTCAGGTGTCTTGAGTAGTCAGAATTACCTACAAATCATTGTACACATTTGTAAATATTATTTTCCACTTGTTACCATTGTGAGTCTATTTTTATGCAGCTCTGCGTGATTTTGTGGCTACAATTCAGACTAATACACTACCAGAGGTGGAATAAGTACTCAGGTATTGTACTTGAGTAAAAGTATAAGTACTCAGATCTTGTAGTGAAATTATAAGTACTCAGATCTTGTACTTAGCAAAAGTAGAAGTACCAGAGTGTAGGAATACTCTGTCACAGTAAAAGTCCTGCATTCAAAATATTCCTCAAGTGAAAGTAGAAAAGTATTCTCATCCAAATATAGTTAAAGTAGCGACAGTAAAAGTAGTGATTGAGCAGATTGGTCCATTTCATAATATATGATATGTTTTATAATGATTGATCATGAAAGTGTTCTCAAAGCTGGTAAAGGTGCAGCTAGTTTGAATGACTTTGTATACTGCAGGGTAGCTTGTGGATTTACTCCAGGTGGAACTAAAGTCTGATTTAACACTTGATTAGATTTCACATCATTCATCCACATCTGTGAAGTAACTAAAGGTATTAAATACATTTAGTGGAGTAGAAGTACACCATGTACCTCTGAACTGTAGAGGAGTAGAAGTACACCATGTACCTCTGAACTGTAGAGGAGTAGAAGTACACCATGTACCTCTGAACTGTAGTGGAGTAGAAGTACACCATACCTCTGAACTGTAGTGGAGTAGAAGTACACCATGTACCTCTGGACTGTAGTGGAGTTGAAGTACACCATATACCTCTGAACTGTAGTGGATTAGAAGTACACCATGTACCTCTGACTTGACTTGACTGCCAACCTAAAAGTACCTAAAAAATAGTAATCAATAATGTATTGAAAAGTTATTTGGCTGATTGTTTTATATTGGCTCAGACAGGTTATATGGGACATACAGATGGGTCACTCATTTTGAAATATTAAACTTAGTTTTATTTTCTTTAATTTTTCATCCTCGTGTAGAAGGCTACGAAACACACATTTGGTTGTTTATAGCATAAAGAATATCTGATTTAATGTGAGGTAGGGAAATAATCATTTGAGTATGTGTATATAAATATGTAATTTACAACAGCTGTACAGTAAGATTATTTTTTGTTTACACGTCATATGAATGAAATGATTGCCATGATAATACAACAGGAGAATGTAATGTTGTTTGGCGATTAGGCCCCGGTTTGCAAGATAATCATTCAGGAGGGAAAGCACCGCTCCGATTAAATCCCCAAAACCAGTGAAGTATGAATACTGAGATGAACTGAGTTGCTTACCTTGTGGGGTGACTGGTGATCTGGGAAGGAAAGATAATAGATTAACACGTATACGAGCGACATAGTGCCGGAATCACTGCCGGAGCTTACGGGTCATGCTGAGACTCTGACTGCCGAAATCAGTGCCGGTCTTACCTGAAAACGACCTGCGGGTCGCATGCCTGGCCAGCAGGGGCTTTGACTACGCCGAGGAGCGAGCGGTTTTCGTTTTGTAACGGTGGCCCAACGTCCACGACACCGAAGTGTACGGTAGCCCGAAGCTACGACACCGAAGTGTACGGTGGCCTTCCGCCACGCCTGACTTCGCAGGCTATATATATATATATATATATATATTATATATATATATATATATATATATATATATATATATATCTTTTTCTTTACTCTTTATTTCTTTTTCCTTTGTTTTGTAACTGACACCGAAGTGTACGGTGGCCGTCCGCCACGCCTGACTTCGCAGGCTATATATATATATCTTTTTCTTTACTCTTTCTTTCTCTTTCCTTTGTTTTGTAAGTGACACCGAAGTGTACGGTGGCCTTCCGCCACGCCAGACTTCGCAGGCTATATATATTTTTTTTTTCTTTACTCTTTCTTTCTCTTTCCTTTGTTTTGTAACTGACACCGAAGTGTACGGTGGCCTTCCGCCACGCCTGACTTCGCAGGCTATATATATATATATTTTTCTTTACTCTTTCTTTCTCTTTCCTTTGTTTTGTAACTGACACCGAAGTGTACGGTGGCCTTCCGCCACTCTGACTTCGCAGGCTATATATATTTTTTTTTTTTCTTTACTCTTTTATCTTTCTTTCTTTTCCTTTGTTTTGTAACTGACACCGGAGTGTACGGTGGCTTTCCGCCATGCCTGACTTCGCAGGCTATATATATATATATTTTTTTCTTTACTCTTTTCTCTTTCTTTATTTTCCTTTGTTTTGTAACTGACACCGGAGTGTACGGTGGCCCGAGTCCACGCAGACTGCAGGAAATACATTTTACACTGATACGTTTGAGCAAGGCCTGGGAATGAAATACCTGTGTGCCAGAGATGAAGCCCGTTACATGTAGTTGCAGCGTGAGACGAGACATTATTCCCTGTGGGCGGGGCCCGCGGAATTAGGACAGGAATGCAGTTTTGAATATCGGGAACCTTAGTGAGACATGTATACTTGTGAATGTGTTTATGAGCCACCACCAGTTATATGTATAACTACCATAGTTAGGGTCCGGGAGATCTTTGGGGAGCCAGTACGGTGCTGATGTCTGGGCAAATGTAGGTTGCGAAGGCGGAGGAGGTCCACCGTCCTAGTTGTTGAAGGGATGAGGTGGAGAGACCTTGATTAGCAGCCGAGGTGGCTGCACCTATCCTAAAGGAATTTCCTGAGTATGATGTAGGTGATAGGCCGGATTTAGTGAGGACTTGCTTGTTTACTGAGCGGCAGAAGAAAGCGAACGTTCTCCATGCGAAATCATAGGATCTGAGGGGGGATGCGGCTAAGCCCTTTCTCATGTAGAATCTGGCGGGCTCGAGGTGCCCAGCTAGGGGACTCTTGATTAGTGCAGAGAGAGGAGATGAAGTGGAGGGATTGGTTGTCGCACAGCACCGAGATGCGTTTACGGAACCACAGGTGACCCCATACGTGGCATGCAACAGCGATTGGGAATATCTCGTGCAGAGCGGAGGATGAGGCATGATTAGGGAATGACGGGGGCCAGGACCCTGCGAACCACTCGCCCTGAAAGAAACCCCCAAAACCCACGGATGGGGCGGCATCCGTGAAAAACCTGATTGAGTCGGAGGAACACGCGAGGTCATCGTAGAAAAAAGTAACTCCGTTCCAGTGGGCGAGCAGGAGAGACCAGAAACGTAAGTCTGAGCGGCAGCCTTCGTCTAGGAGAACGCGGTCATGAAGATTGTCGACCGCTGATGCTGTGTCCAGGAGGCGGGAGATGAACGAGCGCCCCTGGGGATGACGCGCATGGCGAAGTTGAGGTGTCCTAGAAGGGAGAGCAATTGTTGTTTTGTGATGATGTGTTGCTCGCAGTATGATTTTGTGATGTCCCGGATGCGCTGCAGTTTGTCTGAGGGGAGAGATGCCTTCATCTCTATAGAGTCGAGGGTGATGCCTAAGAACTCTAGGCTTGTGTTGGGACCTAACGTTTTCTCCTTGGAGAGGGGGACGCCTAACTCCTGAAAGCAGTGTTTTAGTTTGCCTAGTGAGGTCCCTGAGCTGTCCTGTGGCGGATCTATGAGGAGGAAGTCGTCCAGTAGGTGAAGGACGGAGGGGATTCTAACTATGTTCTGCAGGATCCAGCAAAGCGCTTCCGAGAAGGAGTTAAAAATGCAGGGGCTGCTTCTGCACCCGAAGGTTAGGCGAACGGCGAAATATAATTTGGACTCCCACTTAATGCCGAACAGATTCCACTGGGACGGGTGAATAGGAATGATTTTGAAGGCGTCAGTAATGTCCGCTTTGGAGAGCCACGCTCCGTGCCCTGTGAACTTAATCAATTTGATTGCATTGTCCACTGAGGCATAGTGAAGGGAGAACTGCTCTGAAGGGATGATGCTATTGACGCTGCGAAATGGGCCGGAACGGGGAGCGGACAGATCGAAAATCAGCCTTTTCTTTCCGGAGTACTTGCGTGTGGCTATTCCGATGGGATTTGAACGGAACACTGGGAAGGGGGAGGAGCTAAAGGGACCGATTATATATCCTTTTTGGAGTTCTTTGTCGATGAGCTGGGAGACTATGTTAGGTTCTTTAGCGGCTGACTGAAGATTTTTTGCTACGAAAGTAACTGTGGGAGATGAGAGGACCCCTACCCTGAAGCCTTGGGAGAGCCCTGATAGGAGATAGTCCACGAACACGGAATCTGGGTGGGTGGATAGCGCAGCTGCTAGCTGAGGGATGTTAATGGGAGTGGAGGGGTGTTGTTTCAGAATGTTTTTCCACCACGAGGTTTCTGGCGCAGAGCTACTAGGTTTTGGTTGCGCCTGGGGCATACGGACTTCGGGTGTGCCTCCCTGCAGAAACTGACGGTTTGGTCTATCGATTCCAGAATACTGCATGTGAGAGGCTCTGGGCGCGGAGAAAGGCACTGATGGGCAGAGGGCAGCGATGTGGCCCTGCGCTCCGCAGCTGTTGCAGGAAATAGCGGATTGCCCGCCGGTAGCCATCACGAGCAGCTCGATGTCCATCACTGACCAGTCGAGGCGGATATTGCTATGCGCTAGGTGAAGCGCTGCTTTACTAGAAAAGCTCTTGTGATACTGGTAGAAAATGGATTTACCATATCTAAGGTTGATATCTCCGATAATGGCCATGTATGCATCTAATTCTGCTCTTCTCTCAGGGTAGACGGAGCAGATTACGTCACGGAAAATGCCGAAAGCTACCATGAATTTCCCTACGCTGATGTCTCTGATGAGCCTGGGGTCTGCGGTCTTAAAGACGGTGGTGATATTTCCTCCTGTGGCGATGGCTTTATCGCACTCCGGGGAGGGCAGAATAAGGCTAAGCAGGTTAACATCCTTCCCTTCAAGAATTTTTGACCTAAGCCGTGTGGAGATGTTAGCGGCTTGGGAAATAAAAGGCCTACCTGCAGGGGGGGCTGGGAGGGCCGAAGCCAGAGAATGAGGATTAGCTGCCGCTGGGATGCGTGGAACACCCTGACCTGAAAACCCCAGCGGGACTGGGGCAGAGAGCGCTGATCTGAGTGCGACAGACGTTGACGCTCCTGTGCCGGAGTCTTCAATGGCCTGAAGGCGAGCATCGATGGCTCTTATGGAACTATTCAGGGATTGCAGGGCGCTGGCCACGCTATTCTCCCCGCTCCCGGCCTGGTGAGCCTGGGAAGGGGTGGACTTGGGAGGCGGACAGAGTCCTGGAGGGTTCGATTTCCTGGTCCTTTTTCCTCCGCGGCCTCGGCCTCGTCCTCGCCTTGGTCTCTCTGGGGAGCTGCTTGGGGCTGCTTCCTCGGGCTGGGGAGCTGTGCTGGAGACCTGATCCGAGAGCTCTCGGAGCTGCGAGAGAGTGAGGCCTGGAGCTGTGGGGATGCCCTGCTGCTGGAGTCGGGCGATGAGGAAGTCTACCTCCGATGATAGGCCGCTTTGGGGAGTCGAACCGGGATCAAAGATATCCATGCCAGGTTCGTCTGAATTGTCCGAGTTGGACATCTTGCGCTAGTTTTCTGTTTGTTTTTTTCTCACGAGGAGGAGTAGTATTACTGCTACTGTTTGCGGTCATCTGCAAATGACAACTGACAGGGAGGAAGAGCAGGCATTTAAGGCATTTAGCATGTGCAGCTATTGGCTGCTGAGGGGTGACGCCCTCATTAAATTTAATGAGGGGGGAAGGGAGCCATAGAGTGACGTGTAAGTGACTCGTGTTAGGTCTTCCTTATTGAACTTGCGCTAAAGCTTTCATTAGTTGCACTGCATAGGCAAATTGCTGTTTGACCAAAACTAGCAGCCTTTGAACTGTGAATAGTTCTGTGAGAGGATACAAAGTAGTAGAGGCTACTGTGAGAGTAAAAATACTTTGGTTACTATTGTGATATCGCTTTTTATTAAAAATGAATCTTGGTGAAGCAGATCAAGGACATCCTTCTTGAGGTAGGATCGTTATTTAGAGTTGTCATTGAAATGCAAGTTGTTGGCAGTCACCCATTCAGAATATATTAATTTAGGTAATTTCTCTTTTTTTCCTTTTTCAAAAATAGCACAATACAATTGAAGTACGCAGAGAACTATAGCCATCCGCTGCCTTGTCGTGTACCTTGGAGACAAGGAAGAGGACCTTTTTAAGGAGTTTAGCGACGTAATTAAAAATCTTGAAATAAAATAAAATCCATGGGCCGAAACACTCCATGAGCCCGAGGTCCACAACTGATGATGTGTCAAAAAATGAATCAATAATTTATGAATTTAAAAAAATATTTAAAATATTAAAATTAAATGAAAAATCAAGATTATGATTAAAATTAAAATTAGATTAAAATAAATAAATTCTTTAAACGTGGGGCCTGCTGACCGCTGTTCTTTACGCTTGGTCTTAATGGTTACCCTAGTCTACAGGGAAAGCACTTTGGAGTGCATATTCCTGTTTCTCACTTCTTATTTTTCACCTTTTTTCCAACTATTTCAGGAGAGTGCATGTACGTAGTTGCGTTGTGCCTCTTCACTTTTACACTCCAGGGGTCAGAGTTCATATGGTGAGGGATTCCATTGGCGGTATGCGCCGGCCTGTGCCTTACCTTGGACTTCTAATAGAACTGCTCGGGTCTTGATAGATTGAGTGGGGAAGTTCATGAGATCTTTCTAGAACACACACAGGACAAAAGCACTGCTCTCTGTCAGTTACATTTTGAAGCATATTGCACTTTTTGCCACACCCCAATCAATAATATCTTAGCAACGTTCAGTATCGATAGGTGTTGACAGCAATGGCATGGGAAAAGGATTGTGTAACATTTGAAAAGTGGCTTCTGCTCTTCACTTAACCAGTTCAAATATTGTATGGAACCTGCAAAAAAGATGAGAAGGTACACTAAAACTTGCACGGTTGTGATTGACAAAATCTGTCCACATGCATTTAAACACTAGGCAAAGTACTCAAAACCACCTCTGTGTGTCTTCAGGACCACATTGCCATGATGACACACACATGCAGACTTAATAGGTGAAAACAATACCAGCGTTGCTTTAGCAGCTGGTAATAATGGCTCTGAATTAGCTAAGAGTGACAGTTTAAAAAGTATGCAATTACCTAATTAATTATCTCTTATGCGCTAACCTATTATTTAATGTGCTTCAAAAGGACATGAATATCGCCTTCATCAGTGACCGGTCCACCCCAGGATCTGACCATACGATGGCAACCATCGTGGTCGAGGGAAACAAATGAATGAGCAAGCATTCTGCGTTTAAATGTGTTCATACTGTTTTAAATAATGACTGTCGGCAGTGTAAACATCTTTGTTACATCTTTTGTAAAATTGATGTGTGTGATCTGCAGATTGGTGGCCATTGAGAGTTTGTTACTGTAGTTTTTCAAAAACTTTACAGATTTGACATATTTGGCACTGGTTTTAAATATGCAAAGGCCTCTAACTTCGTTGTGATGGCAGCATGTATTTGCTGTGTCCCCATTTCCCATGGTAATATGGCTAATGTGTTTATTTATTATTTGTCGGGCAATTTAAATTTGTGTTATTTATCTTTTTTTATAGATTTAAATGAAGCTCAGCGCAAGTTCTTTCAGGAAGACTGGGTGTATATACATTCACTCCACAGCTGCATATAATCAGCTCATCACAGGCGTTCTCTTTAACCTATTAAATTTCACCTCATTCTCCAGCAGCCAACCAACGTGCTGCAGCCAAACTATAAAATGGTTCTCCTCTCTCCTGCAGTCAGCTGTGATTTCAGGTGTTCATGCACCTTATCATATGGCATGTGTCAATAAATGTTCAAACAAAATGAATTATCTCCTGATTGAAACATCATGTGTTGAAATAAACAACTGTAGTTCAAAATAAAAAGTGAATTGCCTAATATTTTTGTTGTGGAATCAATTAATTTCTTTCTTTAAAGGCAAAAACATGAAAAAGCTAAGCAAAAAAACAATTGAATACAATATATTTGGAGCAACTTCATTTATAAATGGTTGTCAACTTAAAAACGTGTGTTCACAATGATGGTAATTAAGTACATACAATTTAAAATTCCTTTTAAATCATACGGTAAAACTAGTCGGAACAACTTAATCTTTCGAGTAATCAACTTCAAAACTTGTGTTTATGCTACCAATTATTAAGTAAGTGGTAATTAAAAACACCTCTGATTGTAGAGAAAAAGCCTTCTCTCCTAACTCAAATAACTTTGTTGCTTTAAGACAATTTCATTAGGAGTTGCAAACTGTTGCGTTGATTTTATTTGTTGAGCCAAGGCGTTTGTTTTTAGAGTGTAGGTATTACATTGTTAAAGATATTACATGATATGAATATATATTATATACAAAAAGATAAAATTGGACAAATGTACCGCAGGGCTATAATCCACTGCTCCCTCTTGTGGAAATAGCAGGGCCACTGTGTCAGGGCGTTGACTCACCATGGCCCACATTGGAGTCTCCTTAAGACCACATCTGAGTTGTGTTTCCGTGTTTCTGTGTTTTTGTGTTTCGGTGTTTCGGTGTTTCTGTGTTTCAGTGTTTCTGTGAGGCTACAGAAGTGGCTATAGCATTTGATACAATTCTAAAATATAGTCAGATTCCTAAAAAGTTACAAACGGATGCTGGAAAATAATTATTTGTTTCTTCAGCAAGGCTTCAAAAATCTTGTTACATTTTCCAAGATTTTTATTTAACAGTGAAACGTCTTATTTTAGTGCAGTCTTGTCAAAGGAGTTAATACTATTAATATATGAAAGCAAACATAAACACATTTTCATTTGTTATGGTTGTTTAATTGAAAACACAAGATTCAAATCAGTTTCAGAAAAACATATTACATTTTACCAAGTTAATGTCGTAGTGCATACAAGGTAATAGACTTAACGATTTGCACTGCTGCTTCTCTCCACGTTCCATTTAGAGTGATCGGTTTATCGTTCAATTCACATTGTCCAAGTAGATGTTTAGGGGTCTCTTGGAAGAAGACAAATGCATTTTTTATATCAGATAAGTGCATTAACATCACTTGCAAATTCTCTATCCTTTCAGCCGCAGCGATTATAATCTGCTTTGCTTCTTCTTCGGTTTCACCATTATTAGCTCTGAATGTAATCCTTTCTGGTGCTTCTTGTGCTTCTTGTGGTCTGTTGAATACCTGACATAGGATTTGTTTATCTGTAAGGACAGGTACCATATAATTGTCTTCTAAAGCTTTGTCTATGACGTCACACGTTTTGGCATATCCTTCGATGTAATGACAACCGATACTAGAATAGAGATCCTCCATCAGTCTTTTAATACATGTTCTGTCACTGTCGCCAATTTGCGCAATTCCATAGTATCGTGCTTTTTCCCTCATTATATTGAAGCAAAGCTCTGCCATTGCTTTTGGTATTTGCTCAACACATTTGCAGCAGTCGGTTAGCGGTAGATGATCTATAAGATTATTATGATCCGGTAATGGCTCTACAACACCATCAGCATCCTCTATGGTTAGTTGACATTTCTTCACTTTGTTCCTTTTTCTTTTCACCTTCCTTCTTTTTGTCTTTTTCGTTTTCCGTCCTATTGTCCCTTTTCTTTTCATTCGCATTCTGCGTTTGCTTTTCATTTTTCTTCTCCTTTTCATTTAGCTTTTTATTTTTCTTTGGTTTTCTTTACTTTTGCTTTTCTTTTCTGCAGATCCATGGCTAGTTTTCAACGGTCGTCTTAGTGGGGTCCTTAGTTTTGGATGATTTGCTGAGTGGGGTGGGACTTATTGCGTTGAGTGGGGGGAGTCATCTGTAGAATTGAGTTTCTTTCACCAGTATAATGTCCCTCGCTGTTTGACTCTTTTAAAAAAGTTCTTTAAGATTTTGTAGCTTTATCATCTATCATTTTCAGCCAAGCAGCAAGAGGTCAAATTTAAGAATAAGTAATAGTTTGTCACGAATTTACGGAAAAAGTAAAAGTATAGTTTGTCAGAAAAAAATATATATGGAAAAGTCATTGTGTGCGTTGAAAATCAAAAACAAAATCAAAATACAGTTAGTCAAAAAGTAGGGCTGCATAATATATGTAAAACCTATTGTTATCGCAATGTCACATCTTAAAGACAGCTTGAACTGGATAATTGGTTAGCCTTTTTCAAACATACCATACGTTCTGCATGTTAGTATATTTGGCCAATCGGTTTAGACCCTACTGCCCTAGACGCACGCCCTCAATAGGGAAGTCACGCTTTGGGAAGAGGTGTTTAATTTGACAGATCTGACTTGATTGTTGTTGTGATGGCTGAGGGAAGAGGGACGGGCGAGTAAAATTCAGAGGATGAAGTAGCAGAAAAATAACTTGTTTGTAAAACGGACAGCACGTCAGTTTCAAGAAAGATGACACCATTTTTATGCATGACATGCAAAATATCTTGAAGCCCTACAACAACAAAAACAAGTATATTGTGTTGAAAATATCGCAAAAAGTCGTAATATTGTATAATGTATTAGTTGCATGTTGTATTTTGATAAAAATAACTGTAGTTTTAAAAAAAACAAATATCACAGTATTTTGAAAAATATGAAAAACAGAATGTTGAAGAAGGTAATGTTATGTTAAAATAACATGAAACAAATCAAAGTAAAGCATCTAAAAAGATATTTGAAAAAGTCATGTTAGTCAAGTCAAGTTATCAAAACTGCATTGTTTCACCAGAACAGTGTAACAATCACAAACTTTCCATTTAGAGTTTGATTCTTTAAGAAAATCTGTTCAGAAAAAGTACATAACTTTCTACCAGTTGTAAAGTTGACCAACGTAAAACTGTATCCACAAGTAAAAGAACAACAACGAGAGAAAAAAAAAGCCAAAATCTGCCTAGTGTCAGTACAAAAGTGTTAAAATCACAAACGTGCCTTTTTTAGAGTCACAGTCTTTACCTTGGTAACAGAAAATAACTAAAATATGTAAGGTTGTCAGAAAAATAAACCTACATTATTTAACTGAACAAGTGTTAAAAAAAAAGAAAAACTGCCATTAACAAATTCCTTACAAAGTATTTCATATTCTACCAGTTGTAAAGTGTTGCATACATCAAAGTGTGTGCCTTTTTAGAGTCACAGTCTTTAAGAAAATACATTTGTTACAAAGTAATTGACATTCTATCCGTTGTAAAATGTTCCTACATAAAAGTGTATCACAAAAGTATCTTGGTAACAGAAAGTAACTAAAATATGTAAGGTTATCAGAAAAAAAACCTACATTATTTAACTGAACAAGTGTTAAAATCACAAACTTGCCTTTTAGAGAAACAGTCTTTAAGAAAATCTATTCAGACAATGTACTTCATTTTCTAGTTTTAAGGTTTTGCATACCTCAAAGTGTGTCTAAAAGTATCTTGGCGAGAGAAAAAAGCCAACATCTGCCTAGTGTCAGTAAATAAGTGTTAAAATCACAAACTTGCATTTTAGAGTCACAGTCTTTAAGAAAATCTATTCAGACAATGTACTTCATTTTCTAGTTTTAAGGTTTTGCATACCTCAAAGTGTGTCTAAAAGTATCTTGGCGAGAGAAAAAAGCCAACATCTGCCTAGTGTCAGTAAATAAGTGTTAAAATCACAAACTTGCATTTTAGAGTCACAGTCTTTAAGAAAATAAAATGTGTTATAGAGTGATTGACATTCTACCAGTTGTAAAGTTTTCAGACAACAAACTGTATCTAAAATAATCTTGATAGCAGAAAAAAAAAGAAGCGACATTGTTTAACTGGATTGTCTTACTTAAATCAAAAGCTGCCATTAAGACTCACATTCTTAAATAACATCTATTTAGACTTTGTGCATACATAAACGTGTATCTTACAGTTCCTTTGTGCGAGAATTACGCACAAATCTGTCATATCAAAACATTCTATTGCAGTATTTTATCTGTTTTATGTGCTATATATATATATATATATTTATATGTTGCACTGTTGGAGGAGCCTGTGACCTATGTTTTTCATTGACATATCTACATTGTGGCAATGTGACAATGGGCATATGACATAAAGCCTTGAAACTTGAAACTTAAAATTATCAAAAACTGCATTGTCTCTCTGAAACAGCCCTAAAGAAACCCAATTCCTTACAAAGTACTTTATATTCTACCAAGAAACCGAATTCCTTTAAAAAGTACTATTCTATCAGTTGTAAAGTGTTGCTCACTTCAAAGTGTATCTAAAAGTATCTTAGTAACAAAAACAAAAGCAAAAAAGCATTAATGTTAACAAAAGCCTCAAAGGGCTGACTCCTGAGCTCCGTAATGTCCCCCTAACATGGCACTTTGATTATTTTCATCATCCAGGGATCAACACCGGTAAATACACCTCTCTTTGTCCGCTCTCCAAGCCTCCAAGGCGGACTCCTGAGCTCTGTGATGTCCCCCTAACATGGCACTTAGGACTATTTACATCATCTAGGGAAACACACCAGCACATCTTCCTTATAGTTAATAAAGTAATTAAACTAGGGCTGTCACACGATTACAATTTGTAATCAGATTAATCACAGTTTAAAAATTAATTAATCATGATTAATCACCATTCGAACTATGTCCAAAATATGCCATTTATTTATGTATATTGTTGTGGGAATGGAAAGATAAATGAAAGAAGGCGGATATATCCATTTAACATACAGTATCTATGTTTATTATAACATTTTCTGCGTGTCAAATGAAAGACAACCCACACACCTATCAATCATCAAACCGTGGGGTCTTAATTCATTACGTGTTGATTTCTATCAAAGGGGGAGTACTTCAGGAAAGTCGACAGAGGGGGGGGGGGGGGCTAGTGGAGTACTTCGTGACCACAGAGTGTGAACGTTTGTGATCAGCTGTTTTTAGCGCAGTTCTCCAGTGAAGGGGGGGAGTCTCCCTCCGCAGCCGGTTGGCGTAGTTTTGGCACAATTCCGTTGTACAGACCGACGTTAACAGCAGGCCTGTCTGTGCACACGGAGACCGACTCTGTCGTCCGGTGATCTAACCGCCTTCTGGAAAAGCTTCACAAGTACGTCGGTACGCAAATGCGCTTTGTGACACAAGTGACGGTACGCATTTCAGATTACGCACATAACCTGCGTACCAGTTATGTGCACCCCTGTACTACAGCAAAAGTATTCTCCGTTGGAACTTCCTGCAACAACACCACGCCGTTATCTTGATTCTGATTGGCCAGAAGACATTATCAAAGATGTTCTATTGAGAAAGACGATCACTACGTGACAAAAGTTTTCAAAACCGTGGCTACTGAAATCAATCTTACTAACTGCTGTCTGTGCAATTTACTCCGCGCGAGTTGGCAGACTTTATTTTGCTTACTTTAACATCATTTTTCATGGTGGGGCTAAGCCATTTCTTGGTATGGGTGTAGCCTACCCCAGCCATACCCTGGCGCTGCCACTGGTGGCTCGTATGGGGCGGGCCATTCTGCACATGCGTTAAATGCGTTAAATATTTTAACGCAATTAATTCAAAAAATTAATTACCGCCGTTAACGCGATAATTTTGACAGCACTAAATTAAACATTAGCTCACAACCCATACAACTTAAGAGAACATCCAGTTCACAAGCAATACAATTTCAAAAGAACATCCTTAGTTAACAGCAACTTCATAGGGGCTTTTAAAGTTGTGTGAAGTAATTAAACATAAAAAATACAAGATCAGGGGGTCATTAAGATATTTTAAATTATTATTACCCTCTTCATAAAAGAGACTTCCTTATAGTTAATAAAGTAATTACACATTAGTTCACAAGCCATACAACTTAAAAAAGAACATCCTTAGTTAACACAAATCATATTAAAACTAATCTAATTTAGAGAGGACAATAAATTAAATTAATGGCTTTTTATTTAGTTTGAGCGTATTTCTTTTTAAAACTAACTCCACCCCCCCTATCTTCTGGCATAGGATAACAGCTAAATCAGGGGGGACAGGAGGGGGGAGAGGAAGGGCTGTGAGGGGGACGGGGGAGACAGGCTCACACATCCAGACTCCATTTTTCATGAATAGCCTCAGACGGAGGTGTCTGACCCCGCACAGATACTGCATCCGTTTCTTGATTGGCGCTCCCGACGGATGGCGGGTAAGTTGTCACATGCGTCTCGCTCGATTAAACCCATATCGATGCGTCTATTTTCTTTTTTTAAAGGTGACTTGGTGAGTGGAAATGACTGGCATTTTATCTAGTCTGCACGGATTTCTTTTTTACCTAACTCCACCCCCCACTATCTTCTGGCATCACAGCAAAAGCAAGGGGGGTGTGACAGGGAGGGGTGACAGGAAGGGGCGCGAGAGGGGGACGGGTTACGACGGGGACGGGGTGCGAGACAGTCTCACACAACTTGAAAGAGACTGCCTTAATCTAACATGTAGATTGACATCAAAGGCTTATAACATGCCGGTGTGATATCGCACCGGCATGTTATAACACCTCACAATCAAAGGACAGACATCAAAGGGTAATTAGATTAGACCACAAAGGCTCTACTACAGGGGGGGCATATCACACTACGTGTGATAACACCTCACCCCGCACCCATCAAATTATATCACACCTACATGTGATAACATCTCGAACAAAGGGGTCATTAACTTATCAAAGGGGCGGGACATCTGTCATTAGCATAAGTAGGGGGAGGTGTGACCTGTCACAGCACCTGTCACTTTATATGCATACTAATGTGATGGAATCACATTATCATCATTATTATACATCCTTATTACTACTCAATCAATCAATCAATGTTTATTTATATAGCCCAATATCACAAATGTTACATTTGTCTCAGTGGACTTGATTTGGGTATTCACACGTCACAGTACCAAGGAAGCAAACAATGGAAAATGAGAAATTTCCAACGAGGCGTTTTGGGGCAGCATAGACTGTGTTAGAGTTGTACTCGCTACAGGGTATACTTCGAGGGTTTTTTGACTCTGCAGACCATTCACATGCATAAAAACCTTCATAAACACACAGGGGACGGTAATAACCGGAAAAGCATGACATTAAATATCTGTTGACAAGTCTTTTTGTTATATAGATTAAAATAAATTAACCAGAACATTTTAGCTGTTTCTCTTTTATTTCTATTATATCTGTCAGTATTTTCTCATATTTCATTTGAAGTGCATAGCCCAAACTGATTCCACTTCGAGAAATATTCTTTATTTATTAGTATAGTTATTATACACTTATTTATACTTTAAACTAATATACATCAAAAAATGCCCATTATAATTTCCCAGAGACCAAGAGTCTTTAGTCCAAGCTTTCTAAAACCTAACATATTCAGATAAAAGGCATATTGGGTTCCGCCCACGTGCCGAGAAACCAGGGTTCAAATCCTGCCTGGGACAATTTTTCCTCGTGTCAGCTCCCTCTGTCTCCCTTTTTTGACTCAAAACAGACACTGGTGGCCTGAAAAATATAACAAAAAGACATAAAGATTGGAATTGCACCTGAAAGCATATCCATTTATTGATTTTCCTTTGGACCTGCTATTAATCACATCATATCTCAATCTATTATTCCAGCAGTTCCCATGGCAACTTGAACCTGTCACTGTGTTTAAGTGTTTGCATCTTTCTTTCAGTGTGTCTTGCATTTCCAGGCAGGGGGTCACATTAATGACTTATATCTGTGGCAACACCAGCAGCAGTCTCATCAATACACACCAATTAGAAAAACAGTCCAGTGCCCCAGTCTATTATTGGGTCCTGGTGAATGAAGAGACAAAGAGAGGGAGTAAGTGAGATGGATGATAATTAACAGAGATTTCCTTAGATGTGTTAGCAACATCATGCATCATGCCCCAGGTCAGCCATTCAGTCTGACATTCATTTTCAAAGGCAGATTCGACCACGCAAAAAAATAATTGATGGTTAAGTGCTGTTGCTGTCACTTTGCCACTTCTTCCTGCCCCCTTCTAGAAAATATTAATATTTAGGTATGGATTGTTTTGAACTGCTACATTTCATTAAAAGATAGGAAAAAAAATCTATTTACATTTTATAATATCCTAAGAAAATCAGTTGTTGACATCATTGTTGTCAGTTTTGAGAAATCCTCGTCAGTTTTTATGTCAAAGGACTATCTAAATAATAATGATTTATCTTTTTACTTTTTATTATTTCTTCTCATTCAACAATTGCATGTATGTACATAGGCTTATCATGTAAATGTTTCTTCTTTCCAATTCGGTAGATTTGTATATAATCTTTATTCATTTTTACTACTGTATAAATCGGATGTGTGTTAACTAATCCGACCCTGCAGTGAGCCCTACTGGCTCCTTATGTGCTCTGTGTTGGTGGATAAGTTAATGATGAGCTACTGTCTCACTTTATGCCATGGTTTTATTGAATTGATAAATCTGATTTAAGTGGCTAGTGTAAAAACTACAGGAAAAGTGATTAAACCACTGATTTGTCTCCTGGATCCAATCTGCAAACATTAGTAAATCAAGCCATAGAGGGACAAAGACTGACCCCTAGTCAAAATTAAGTAAAACAATTTATTCTTCTTTGGATCAGCACTTTTGGCAACTTCGGGGCAGCAGAACAGAAATGTAAATACAACATTGACATTTGATCACATCTCATAGTTTTTTTGTGTGGTGGATGTGTCTGCAAAAGGTTGTCAATCTATTACACATCCAGCAAACACATTAGCTATAAATGAGTCATGTTTCTGGCCCAAAATCAGATGATAGGAAAATGTAATATTATCAGATTATGAGGTCATGAAAATAGGAGAAAATGTCAGATTAACGTTTTTAATTTACTGGAAAATATACAGAATATTCTTCAGATTATTAAATCATAAATCTGCCAGAATTTGATCAGTATCAGTATCTACTCCAAGTTATTCGAGTGAGTTACATTTACCAAGAAGGAGCATCAGAGAATATTAACTGGTATTTCTTTTGACAATTTTCTTTGTATTTTGGACTGCATTTGTGACCATCCCTGATAAAGAACATCATTATAAGATCTGGGACTCTGATAGCTTTTAGTCCTTTGCCCCATTATGTAAACTCTGCAGATGGGTCAAACCAAGCAGCATGTGCCTAGGGAGTGAATGTCAGTTTGCAAACATCAGCTCAAAAAGGCAGCAGCAGCTATTTCATATTTTATAGGCTTAAACCTGGTCTGAGGGCCAGATCAGAACAAAAACACTGTCTTTAATATACACCCAATGGTCTTTAAAGCTCACCTATTATGCTTTATTTGAACTATATATTATAGGGCCATATCAATACAAAACATGTCTCTGAAGAGTTTTTGCTCAACATACCAAACAGATCATCAATTTTAGCCATGCCTCATACCCCTTTTTTCCAGCCCTGTTACGAAAGTGCTGATTCTGGGTCAGGCCCTTTAAATGTCGCTGGCCACGCCCCTTTGGAGCATCTGCATGCAAGCGGTGAGCTCTGTGAAGAGAAAGATGTCTACCAGCAGAAACTCAGCTACAGGCTGACGTTATTAAACACCCAATTATGTTCCAACCACATCAAGCATTATTTCTGAAACAGTATGGAGCTCAAAGGTTTCTCTCTCGTGGGTTTACCACCAGTGGCGTTTTCTCCCGGATGCCAAGGGATGCCAGGCTTCCCCTGTTTTTTCGGATTGTAGTTATCATTTAAATAAATAAATAAAAACACTTTGTTTTGTTTCGATAATTCTCCTTTGCTGTGTGTTGCTGCCGGCCCGTCTCTTCCCCATTCTCATTGAGTATTTTACAAAGAGTGAAAACAAACAGCGCCCCTCTAGATGTTATGGTGAAACAGTAGATTGCACTCACTGTTGCGAGAGGAGGCCAGCCGAATCTGGCTTCCCTTGGTGAAAATAAATTGAGGGATTGACCAATCAGATGAGGCTCACGTGATGCCCCTGCCAACCTGTGATTGGTCAGGGCCATGCCAAGGGAAGCCAGAGGCGGCTGGCTTCCCTTGCCTCACAATCCAATCAAATCGCATCAACTTAGTGTTGCAGTGACGCGTCCTAAAATCCGGAAGTAAGCTGCGCTCGGTTTCCCTCGACAAAAAAGCAATGGGATTTCTCCATAGGATTTAGGAAAATAGCTCGAAATAAGGTCAGTGGAAAACGAACCTGTTAGATAAATGCACGTTTTGTTCAGTCGGATAATATCCACATGTCTACCCTACTTTTATAATTTTCGAATCATAAATCTAATCGATAGAAGATAGATAGCGCCACCGTTAGAAAGTAGCAAGCAACTGAACTAAGTGCAATTATGGAGGGTGGAGATTTGGAGTATTTCATCAAAAATAATTGTACTAAACTTCCGCTACAGCAGCAACCACAAATACAATCTGATGACGGGCCAATGCCAAAACTGGAGCTGTGTACAGCGAGGAGGAAAAAGGAGCGAATCGGATGTAAAACGTTAAAGGTCTCCTGATTTAGTTTGTGAATGAATGCTTATTAGAGTTTCGGCTGGAGAGTGCGTGCGGACCTGTCGGTTAGATAACCAGGCGTGTGTAAGTCCTGCATCTGATACAATGTGTGTAAAAGTATACCGGGTGCTGTAATCACTCATCTGGTTACGTTATTACATTGACCACCACAACCCCCGACCCAAAAGAAAGGACATATTATTGGCTTCCCCTAATTTTTTTCCCACGCCACGCTACTGTTTACCACAAGGTGATGTACCTTTTATATCTGGCTTCTTTACACAATATGTGTACAATCAGAGTTAATGCTGTACTGGGGAGAATATCTCCCCAGTACAGCGTTAGCTCTGATTATTAGCGATGCTTGCTAATGTAAACACAGACCAAATGACTTCCAAAACACTTTGTGCATTGTTTCTAATACAGAACATAGCTTGAAATGTTCTTTATTCAGTGTTTACCACTGGCACAGTGCCATATGTATAATATAACAACTTTACTCTCAGTCTGACACACAGCTGCGGGAGGGGATTCAGCTAGCCGACTGTATATGGGGACGATATGTTGGGTCGTGGGCGGAATGTTGCCAGGAGTTCAATGTAAAGCCAGCCCACATTTTAGTAATGACGTCAAGGCCGCAGCAAATCTGGATCAGCTCCTTTGTACCCCCACTTTTAGAGATGTGGGTAAGGAGGAAAAGAGAGATGGTTGTATTTTCTGACACTTTGTAATTCTACTTACACACCAGGGACACATATGTATGTATAAAAGACATCAAAAAGTGCATTTTGCATAATAGGTGACCTTTTAAGGGGGGATAACAAAAGTAATATGAACCCCAAAAGCTAGTTTATATTCAATTCACTGTCTACTATCAATTAAACCAATTGAAAACACATACACTTATAGTACTGTATTACAGGTCTGTTTCTGTCCAATAGAGGGCAGAATAAAACATCAGTTGAATACCCTACAAACAGGAAATGTAAGTAACCACCCAGATTAAATTACCCTTGCTATAGATACAAAATATATTTTGCATATCCTTACCACTAAAATCATAGGGCCTCTCCCACATTTCTTAACAAAGCATGTGGCACTCACTTTCTCCTGCGATTAAGTATGTGAAATTGAGCAATGTGATAAGCTTTTTATCTGCATCCGTCTGCATCTATCTTCTCTGTTTCTGGCCTATAACTGTAATCCAATCTTTGGGTCTCTTGAGAGAACATGAAGATGACTTGACTTTATTGCTCATCTCATGCCCCCTCCCTATGAACTCCGTCTTCCATCACGCCCCACATACAGCATCCTTCCTAGTCTCATGAGCCAAATGTCATTTAGAAATGATGAATGCTGCTGACCACTGAGAGGATGCAGAAAGTGGATAGACAGAAATAGCAATGAGGAAAATAGAGATGTATAATTAGATCAATAAGAGGGAATGGGCGGGTTGGAAACAGTGGAATTGAGGACATTAGTTTCTTGAGTGTTTTGAAAATCCTGAAAAAACCTGATCCAGCTGGGCTTAAACTAAGCATGGCGAAGTGTCCTGGGAGTAGATTTTAAGGAGAACTAGGACGGAGTAACCGAAGGGCATAGCAGTTCTTGAGTCCAGGCAGTAAATGACCAGAAGATGGGCTATGGATGAGCAGATGACTGTCAAGACAACGACCAGTTAGGCAAAACAACTCTGGCAACAGGATGACTCTTGTAGGGCTGCTCTGGAGCCGGATGACATATACAGGATCCCCTTTAGAGTACAAACATGGTGAGGGCAACCTTCTGGAAGATGGATAAGTAGATAAGAACCTGAGAACTCGAGGTAGGTTAAAACAAGGAATTTAGGATTACTGCATCTCACCAAGAGGGAATAGGCACTGATACAACTAAGGAGCAACACGTGTTGGCCTGTTGGATGACTTGGAACCATTAAGGATCAGTCTTTTCAAATTTTCTGTTGCTCATTGCTACATTATATACGAGATGTAGGTTTTGTCGGTCTTTCCAATTGCGTGGAGAGTCATTTTGGTCTTAACCCATTGACAACAGCCCTTGGTAATAAAAAAAAGGACCATTAAGATTCAAGACTAATTAACATTTGTGATTTAGTCTGCGATGGTCCTCATGGATGTTCTGGGTTGGGGTGTGATGTGGCATGTTTCCTGCAAGTGAAATTACTCAGCATCTGTAGCACTCTCTGTCAATCAATCAATGTTTATTTATATAGCCCAATATCACAATGTTACATTTGTCTCAGTGGACTTCACAGTTTGTACAGAATATCAATATGACAATACGACACCCTCTGTCCTTAGACCCTCACATCGCACAAGGAAAAACTTCCAGAGAAAAACCCCACAGTTTAAAGGGGAAAATGGGGGGAAACCTCAGGGAGAGCAACAGAGGAGGGATACCTCTCCCAGGACGGACAGACGTGCAATAGATGCCGTGTGTAAATCGAAGAGATAATACATTTTACAGCGTCTGTACATTGACTTCATTAATTTAGAAGGACTGCCAAGCATTGCTTGGCTAAATGTTTTTTATGGAAGTTTAAGTGTCAGAAAGGTTTTGATTCAAATATTTAAGACAGATTATTGATAGAAGAGTACTAGTAGAATACATGTTTCCACAAGTTTTTCAAAAAAGATGTCTCAGCTTTTATCAAAGAAGAAGGTTGTAACTGCTCCTTTCCGATCCAGAGACCATATCTCTTCACCATAACTGTAGATGGATGGGTAAATAAATAATACAGAAGGAGGGGAAATAGAAAAGAAAGGACAGACTCTTTATTAATGGATGGCCTCCACCAAAAACAGATGGATAGGGGGATGGGACAAATGTAAGACAAGTATGGTGGGTGGGTTCGGAAGAGTACGGGCTTTGAGAGGAGCCTTATCCATGACCCCAACTCTGGGCCAATATATATGTCCTTAATAATGGATGGGTGATGTGATGAAGATGGACAAACATGAGAGCAAATTAAAATGCAATGAAGTGCATGTTGAATATGGACACATGCAAAAATAAGAGTGAAGTGAAGTCAAGAAGACAAGAAGTGAAGTCACACAACCCTGTCTCCTAAAAATTACGTTCCCACAGAACTAAACTGCATTCTCAATTACGTTTAGCTAGAAACGTATTTTCTCCCACGTTACGTTCGTTATGAACGTATCTCAAATACGTTATTTTCTACATATCTTCTAGAAGCATATTTTCTCCCACGTTACGTTTCTTATGAACGTATCTTAAATACGTTTATTTTCTACATATCTTTGCCATTTATTGTCTTGCTATTGTCAAAGCACACATTTGAAATCAGTAGGCGAGGCTGTAATTTCGCCAGCTGTTACTCTCATGAGCGAGGCAGAAAATAATAGTTTTAACATGCCAAAAAGCTGCTGTGTCATTTATTGCACCTCAAACATTAAAAAAAATCCAGAATTACGTGTTTCTGTACTTCCTCTAAGAAGAAAGGACAGTAACAGAAGATCTCTGTGGCTTCAGGCTTGATCGCCGTTCAAATGACAGCGTTGGTTTCCCCAAAACTGGGCGGGGCTGTAAAGTGACGTAGATTTTACTCTCATCTATTATTCAAAACCATTCTATTTATTCTAACGTAAATTACATGCCAGTGTTTTATGTTTTTATTTTAAATCGTATAATGTCAGACTTTTTTTTCCCGTCTGTGAGGAAAATAAATGGGGCTTAGAGCCTCAAAATACTGAAATCTGTATTTTTGAAAATCTTTTTTTCCTTATTTACTCAACAATAACACACAATTATCCTTGTTTTTATTTATTCGTTTAATTCTATAATCTTGGGCTTTTTAGCATGCTTTTTAGCCATAAATAAAGTCACCGGAAACAGACGTAGGCCCGAAAGGGACATTTTGAGGATACACACAAACCCACTGAACAGATTACCCAAGATCCTCAGCTTGAAGCTCGTTGATTGGATGTTTAGCCGCAATGCATGTTGGGAAATGATGTTAATGCGATATGATATCCGAAAAAAATTTAATAAATAATAATACTTTATTCCGAGTGTTCTTGCTTTTCTCTTTGGAAGTCATCACATAACGGCATTGTAATACACAGTTCGGCTGCATTAAATATTACACATCTGCTGTAGTTCTTTATTTATAGAGCCCCTGATGAGAAGACTTCTGGACAAACAGGAGAACTGCCGCCAAAACTGAATATGTGACGTGGATAATAAATATCATATATCAATATCAATATATATAACAATTAAACACCTTGCATTTCTTTTCACAAAATACGTCTCCTTGCAGTATCAATACTAATTCGGCTGACTTTTATATTTGATCCAATTAGTAGATAGGTTACATTTACACCATAACGGTGCACAGCTGATAGAAAAGGACTTGTAGTTTTTAAAGATATTACTGATTTTCTTTGAATATAAGAATGTAACTACTGAGTTGAGAGAATAGTCAGGGAATTTGGGGTGATGGAGACACATCTATGGAATCACAATTTCAATAGCTTACCATTAAATGACGGATATGGCTTTCTGTCTGTGATGTTTTACAAATCAGATACTAATGTGTAGAAGTAAAGCATGATAAATAGTATAGCAATATCCTTTAAAATTATGTAAAACATGAATAAAACTACACATCTTCAGATGTTATACATACATAAGTGTCCTACACTAATAATACAAAGTTATTATTAGTATGCTGTGTGTACCTTGTGTGCACCGCCTAGTGGTTAAAGCACGTTATTGAATTATTTGTGTTGAATAATGGTATTATTGTTGAATAATGTTATTTGATGAAAAAAATATTAAGAGTACATACTTTCATAGGGGGAAAGTAGAAGGTCAATGATAGAAATATAGAATATAAAAAATCAAGAAGATACTGTAAGTAAGTAAGTAAGTAAAACTTTATTTATATAGCACCCTTCTCAACACGGATGTACAAAGTGCTTTACAGTACAGTACACAGGACACAATTCAAAGTACAACTATAAAATGTAGAATAAAAGGCAAAAAACAGCAGCAGGTAATACATAGGATAAAACATACGACAAAACACCAATAAAAAGACAGCCACTAACTCACCTCCTCCGATGACCCAAAGGCCTGTCGGAACAGGTGTGTCTTTAACTGCCGCTTAAAAATCTCTATTGAGGCCGAGGTTTTTATTATCTGGGGGAGTTTGAGTGATCTCTACAATAAAACAGTTTAGTGCACGATGTACAAATATATTAATATGAGGATGTGCAAAACAGACAAACTAATTAACCTTTATTAACACATTAAAGAATACTTTAAGTTAAGGTCTTCTTTCAAATAAGAAAAAAGCTTTGGGGGTATCTATCTACAGATACATATTAAGCCTGACAAAGTACTTAACGTCTAATGTATTGCTTTCCTGCAATGTTAACTATGTTGAAGCACTTATTTTAACTGATATTATACACATTAATTATACTCTTATGTATGTAGATAGTATAAGAAATGTGCATAATTTGACAGTTTAATGGTGGAGGTACACACATATTGATAGATGTCTTGTAATGCACTGTTGAGGAACCTGTGACCCAAGTTTTTCATTCATTGCATAACTATACCGTAGTTGTGTATATGATATGTCAATACACCTTTGAAAATCTTGAAAGGGATGTGCAAAATAGCAATTATATACAGTTTTTAATTAACTATTAGTAGAGAATAACGAGTAATTAATATACTTTATAGAGATCTGCAGATAAATGTTTAGTCTTCTCAAGCACCAACTATCAAACAACTCTCCTGATTGTTGGCACTTGACAATCACCTTTCCCTGAATTTTACTCAGGTGTAACTAAAGTCTGCTTTAAGGGTTGTTTATATTTCACATCATTAATCAGAATCTGCAGAGTTACTAAAGTAAATGCAGTGGAGTAAAAATACCAGGTTAACCTCTGAATTGTAGTGGAGTAGAATATATATGAATGCTGCCCATTATGGATACAAGCGATTTTCACCCATGTAGTAATTACATGTTTTAAATGTGTACACACCAATGTGTTTCCTATCGCCTTAACCTCCAGGGCTGTACACAGTTTAATACTGTCAACTTCTAATTTTTGGAAAAACGAAAACGTCTTTTAAAACTATAATTCCCAGTAGAGACGTGCCATAGAGAACATGTTGCGAAACACAATAGCCAGCATGTATAGTTCTGGGGGGGCGTTCGAGTCCAGTTTTGAATAGTCTGCCGTGGTTTCGTTCCATTTCAAAGAGCTTGACGCTCGGCGTAACCTTGGCGCACTGCCACTCCAACATCCAATCCCAGAGCTTGAAGATTAATCACGGGGTTTGTCAATGGGACTGTAGTCCCAAACGATAGCTGGGGATTATGGGTAGTGTAGTGTCTTCGGCCATCCTAAACTGAAATGTTTTTCGGATATCATATCGCATTAACAACACCACATCTGGCGTCACAGAGATCTTCTGTTACTGTCCTTTCTTCTTAGAGGAAGTACAGAAACACGTAACTGGATTTGTTTTAATGTTTGAGGTGCAATAAACAACACAGCAGCTTTTTGGCATGTTAAAAACTATTATTTTCTGCCTCGCTCATGAGAGTAACAGCTGGCAAAATTACAGCCTCGCCTACTGATTTCAAATGTGTGCTCTAAAATGATATTTATAAATGACTATTATCATTATTATAAGCAAGACAATAAATGGCAAAGATATGTAAAAAATAAACGTATTTAAGATACGTTCATAAGAAACGTAACGTGGGAGAAAATATGTTTCTAGAAGATATGTAGAAATAAACGTATTTGAGATACGTTCATAACGAACGTAACATGGGAGAAAATACGTTTCTAGCTAAACGTAATTGAGAATGCAGTTTAGTTCTGTGGGAACGTAATCTTTAGGAGACAGGGTTGAGTCACAAGAAGTACTCTCCCCTTTACTGCCTAAACTAGTTCCCTAGTCTGTCAATCTTGTATGTGTGTGTGTGGTGTGTGTATATGTGTGTGTGTGTGTGTTTGTGTGTATGTGTGTGGTATATGTGTGTGTGTGTGTGTGTGTGTGTGTGTGTGTGTGTGTGTGTGTGTGTGTGTGTGGTGTGTGTGTGTGTGTGTGCGTGTGCTTGTGTGTGTGCGTGCGGGTGCAATTGTTGGATACAAACACCTCGAAAGGTAAAAAAATAGCCTGGTAAAAATGGGCAAGCTTTCAAAGGACTCCATCCATTCTCTGCACCTACCCCCTGGCCTACCCTCATCCCACCCCATCCTCACACCTATGTCTGCACACACACACACACACACACACACACACACACACACACACACACACACACACACACACACACACACACACACTCATTCACACTCAATTTGGACTTCTATAAATCATTTAGCGACAGTAATTAGTACTTTTGTTATCAAAAACTGCCCAGAGCCCCCTATATCTCTGCAGTCTTTAATTTCCTTTTCTGCTCTTCCTTCCTCCCCAGGGAGAGACGTACTCATTCATTCCTTCACCGCTCGTCCCTCCCTGGGCTGGTAATGTGGATTAAAGGCTAATTGAGGCTTAATTGAATAACGGATTAGAACATGCAGAGAGATGCTTTTTTCTTGTTGATTTTTTTTTCAATCTAACTTCTTCTAGGAAACATTAGTCGTGGGTACATTGTTTTTTTCTCAGCGGTGACTATGCCACAGTTGCATGTACATGTTCAGACCTTAGGCAATTGTCTGTCAAGTGCTCCATTTTAAAGACCAATTGCTTTATTGAATATGTGTGGTCTTTGGAGTGATGTGTGAATTGACCTGGTTTTCAAACATAAAGTAACACATGCTGTCAGTTATATTCATTGTAATATTTTGCCAATTTATTTATTTATTATTATTATTATTAATATGATTATTATTATTAATAATAATTATAATAATAATAAGTTGTGTATATGAGATAATTTTACCGGATTTCCAGAACATCTGGTAGACGTCTTTCTGTTGACAGGATAATTAAATGTTAATTATCAAATATATAAATGATATAGGCTATAAATATATATACATATTTCATTTGAACATTTAAAAACCCAATTCTAACTATAACAAAGCTATAATGTTTTCATAAGTCATAATCCTAAAACAAAACAGATGGAAAGAGACATATTTTACATTTAGCTCAAACCTAAAAAGTGTTATATTTAACTACCCACACAAATCTTTCTATCTAAAAGACATTTTCTTTTTTTATAAATTCGAGCACACTGTCATGCTCAGGGAATTAAAAGGTATTTTTCTGATTGTAATCCAAACAGCCTTTAATGAAGGATATCTAGGGAGAGAGAAGCCATTAGTTGGTCCCATGCAGACGGCCCCAAATGCTGCTGTTTGGCTTTTTGATCTGGCCTGGACAGACAGACAGACAGACAGACAGACAGACAGACAGACAGACAGACAGACAGACAGACAGACAGACAGACAGACAGACAGACAGACAGACACACAGAATGTGATCTCAGGCTGTTTGCACTCATTATTACTTCCACAGCTCTAGTTTGCAATGCTCTTTCTCTCTCTTTTCTCTTGTGCCTTTAATGTCACTGTATCAGACACCTCCATACAAAAAGCAGATTGGGAGTCAGCAGGTGTGTGTCTACAGTGTGTGTGTGTGTGTGTGTGTGTGTGTGTGTGTGTGTTGGTGTGTGTGTGTGTGTGTGTGTGTGTGTGGTGTGTGTGTGTGTGTGTGTGTGTGTGTGTGTGTGTGTGTGTGTGTGTGGTGTGTGTGTGTGTGTGTGTGTGTGTGTGTGTGTGTGTGTGTGTGTGGTGTGTGTGTGTGTGTGTGTGTGTGTGTGTGGAGAAACAGATATGTGTAGTGTCATGTACTGTGTTTGTGCACTACTGTGCATGCAATTGTTTTGGGGGGATGGGTGGCATCACCATTGCCATGGGAACCAGGGCTTGTAAAAAATAAAAGTAATTCGTCTGGTTTCTATGGCAACATGCTACACAATAGCAGACCTAATGTTTAACGTATCTGCAGCAAGGCTAGTAATATCATTTAAAATTGTGTGAGGAAAATCATAGCATTAGCCAAAATAATGCAGAATAAAATGTGCCTTTCTTTGTCATACAGGTAAAGGGAAATAAATCACAATGCCTCATCACAATGTTGATAGACCTACTATCTTTCTAAATGCCAGGCTTCTAATAAAAACATCTAACCTGCAATAATTCTGATATTACCTTTTTTTAAGTAGCCTAGGCCTATCTTTAAAACCTCAGCAACTTTAACACATTATGATACAAAGAATATTTGTGAATATTAAAGCGATATTAAGATACTTTTAAAGCAGCCAGCATTTATGTGGCTTATAAATAGTTCTTGCTGCATATGATACATTTCTAGAAATGTCAAACACTGCCACTTAGCCTACTCAGCAACCTATGGAAGGGGTGTTTCTCTGCAATGTAGCGGAACGGAGAGAGGAGGGGCACAACACGGGGCTCAGAGCGGGTCGTGAGGGCGGTGCGAAGGAAACAAAAAGGCAGAGAGAGAGGGAAAACAGTCCCCGGTTTGAAAGCAGGTAATTAGTGACGTGCCTTCCCAACGAGGAGAGCAGTAGCTGCTAGGAGAGCAGCCGGATGAACAGGGGCTCCGTCTAACCACTGGGGCGATGAGGAGAGGAGAAGACGGACGACAGAAAGCCTTCTGCCGCAGAGAAAAACCCAGATTAGGCTAATTTGACAAACCGCTCCACCGGCATCCCCGGTGCGTGCACACCGCGTCACCTATCCTGCGACTAATACGGACCCACCCATCAGGTTGTGTTGCTGGTGTAGGGTGGAGCTGGACACACGGAGAACCGGTGGGATAACATCTTTCTCTGAATGCGTTTAGATGATCTCCGTCATCACCGTGTTGGTTCAACCGTTCCCCTCTTTAGGTATGTACTGTCTGACTTTAGTTCAACTACTGTGTGTCTTCTCTGCAACCTGTCCGAGTGGAGAAACATAACTACTCGAATGTTAAGTCTGTTTTAGGAGGGAGCTTAACAGGTGTAATTATGAGACCCACTTTGCCTCGGCGATGTTTTTTCTGTTGCGCACAGAGCCATGCAGTTTACAGAAGGCATTGAACGCAGCAGGGCAGTAGCTATTAAATGTAAAGTAGGCTATCAGTATGCTTTCTAACCGCAGAGCAGAGAAATGCTGGCTCATTTTGTAGCTTTCTGTTCTTTGCGCTACTCTAGCGGATGAGCGAACCTTGGGGGAAAGCGTTACCCCTGTGATCGGAGGAGGGTTGGATTCTCCCGAGCTGGTTACCTCCTGCTCTGGGGGACAAATCCTGCCACCACCTGGCGTCACCGCTCCTCCAGCAGACTGAGAACGACGGAGCCCACCGATGCCTCCGGCAGCCCCTGATGCTCGGCAGTGCTCCGGGGCTTTCCGGTCGGTGGGAGAGGCTGGAGCCGCGGCCGCGCGCTAGGATGCTGCGCCAGGTGTTGCACGCGGGCCTGAGGACCTCCTTCCACGCGCTCGGTCGGTTCGTTGCGAGCCACCCGGTGTTCTTTGCCTCAGCGCCCGTGCTGCTCTCCATCCTGCTGGGTGCCAGCTTCAGCCGTTACCGGGTGGAAGAGGACGTGGAGAGTTTGCTCGCTCCCAAGCACAGTCTGGCTAAGATAGAAGGCAACCTGGTGGACAGCCTCTTCCCCGTGAACCGCTCCAAGCACGCGCTCTACTCAGACCTGCAAACACCCGTACGCTACGGGCGCGTGATCGTCACCACCCGAAAGGGGAGCGTGCTGGACCCGGTTCACCTGGACACAATACTAAAGGTAAGGCACTAACACCAAACTAACAGGTTTTAAATGCTGAATGAAAGGATAATTAACACCATTAACAAAACACAGTGAACGTTAAATAATATACACAGAATGAAACATTAGCCATCACCATCATCACAAGTGCTTAACATAATGGATGGCAATTTCAACATCAAATGCTCCCTTTTGATATTTGAGAGGCATTACATTAAGATTATGCTTTTTTCCAAGGCAACTTGCAAATTCAGAACAGCAAGAAACATTCAAATACATTCACTTCATACAAGCCATACCGTGTTAGTGTTTGTGCATCAGGTCTAATGAGCTTAAACTGTATTACAATTGTGTGTGTGCCTGTTTAATTGAATGGCAATGGTGCAGATTAACCTGTTGGTTTTCAGTCTGACAGGAGAGGTGCAGACATTCTGCTGTCCTGATATAAATCAGAAGTTTGTTTCACCGTTTTGGAGGCAGGATAGGTAACAGGTGTGTTTTTGTAGAGGTTTACCTGCCTAACGAGCCTATTGGCCGATGCAGAGCAAAGTGCAGGTGCTGGAGTGTATGGTTTAACCAAATAACAGATGAAGGATCCATTTACAGCAAAAACTATTTTTTATCATAAACACAGGCCCACTCACAGTCAGTAATTTGAGGACTCAAAGGTTAGGAAGATTCTGCTAATGCCAACTCAAGACACAACTATTAACTGCACAGGTAGACTATATATAATGTCTCTTCTGTGCCATTTAAATCGCAATATGCATACAATCTGATTGCAATGCGTCTACAGATTTCAACTTTAAATAAATAATCAATGCTTAGATCTATTTAGAAATACTGTAGTATCTGCAGTACAGAACACAAATGCAAGTTGTCTTCCTCCTCATTCTCACTGATTGATAGTCATTACACAGAACAACAGTCCCATTCAAATAACCCCCGCAAACCTTTACAATTACGAAGCAGGGCATATTAATTTAAAGTGGAGTTACATGGACCTCGGAGGACTCTATCTCTTCATTGCTATTGCTTAATGGATCTTTGAGTATTAGTTTGACACCCCTTGAGTAATTAAACAAATTATTTCATGATGTTATGCAGTTGTATTTATAGCTTTCAGACTAATAGCCCAGAGACACTCAGTTCTATTGAGTAGGGTGTTTGTACATACCATCTGTCCATTAATGTTTGTGTTTGTTATTATTATTGGGAGCCATTTTACATAAAGCTAGAATATAACGTTGGTGCATAGAGGATTGCCACAGAGCCAGGCTATTTCTTCGGTGAGAGAGGAACAGGTTGATGCATAAAAGAAGGTGAATAAAATAACTGACTTGTGCATCAGATTTAATTCCTACGTTTTCCAAAATGCCATCAAACAACCTGTGACAGTGGGAACAGCTCAGCACTTGTTCCATGAGACAGCAATAGCAGTGATAGCCAGTGCTAGACAGGTTCTTCACTTGAGCAGCAAGAGTACAAGTACACTGCCCTGAATTCTGGTCTAGCTTCAGTGAGATAATTGGAAACTCTTTGTCTTCTATGATTTTATTCTATTGAATTATTGGATGAAAAGCCTTGTATAGGTTAGACATATTCACCTTGACATCACCCCTTGGTTTGTAGAATACTGTTTGGAACCTTGCTTTAGAATTTATATCCATTAGCATCTCGGAACCTTTTTTTTCTTTCCATTTTCCTTTTTAATTATGCAGTAAAGACTTAACATATATCTCTCAGTTCTTTATTTTTTAAACAACAGCAAGAAATCTGAATGAAATCTTTATAAAATATAAATGGTCCAACAAAATAACCACAAACCTCATCAACCTCAAGTGCACATCTAAACAGTTGCCACAAACATTTGTTAACATTTTACCTCCATAATATATATATATATATATATATATATATATATATATATATATTATTTGCCCCTTTTGTTTGTTTGTTTGTTTTTTTGTTCACCATGTAAAGCGGCCTGGGGTCCCTTGAAAGGCGCTATACAAATGTAATCTATTATTATTATTATTATAATATATATTATCTAATATTTCTCACTCACTTTTTGTTTCTTCTCTTCCTGCTGTAACTTGTGTCACTCATCAATGACTATTAGACCAGAATCTGGTCTTATTAACAGGAATTGACACTAGACACTTTAGGAAATAGTTTTGTATATTAATAAACATAGCGTTATTTGAATAATGATCAGGTAATAAACACAAATATTTACATACATATACATTTAGTTATACATTCAAGTATGTATGTGTATAGCCCTGAAAACTGTACATGCTCACAAGATGACTGATTTGGCTTTTAAAGTTAATTTAGTGATATAAGGCACTTGGATTGGGAATTTTAAGGTCCTTCCAGGAAATTGCTAACAATAAAACTGAAAGATTGGCATCATTTGGTAGTAAAATGCGACCAAAATTAAATGAAGAATTGGGTCAATTTTACAGCAGTACAGCTTATTGAATGGACTTTTAAAATATAGCATCAATCAAGAGACATACGCACACACACACACACACACACACACACACATACATACATACATACATACATACATACATATACACATACACATACACACACACCCTCCCTTACTGAAGTAAACGCAGTTCTCTGAGGTAGGAAACAGCTCTGCCCATGTTCTCTGTGGCAGAGACTGGCATCAGGCCTGTTGCTTAGTAACCGGTTCTGTGGATGCTGGCACTGTTGTCCTTTTGCCTTAGAAATGGTGGAAGATTCTAAGACCACTATTGTTACTCTGTCAAGTGAGACACACACACACTCCCCACACATGTCTTTCTCTTTTTCATCCGAATAAACAGCAGCAGTGGAAGTACACAAAGTAAATGAGCCACACACTGAGTTTTGCTGTGCTGTACACTGAAAAACTTTGATGGAACTTTTTTTGCTCTTGCCACAGTACTATCCTAGCTAAATTGGGCCACTGGGAGCTAACTCGTGTATGCATCTGTGTGTTTTTTCTAAAGCTCCACAAACGAATCTACCAGATGCCGGTGACGGTCCCAGCCACAGGTGTCAACAGCTTCAACTACTCCTTCTCCTACCTCTGTCTCCCAGACGACAAGAACGTGTGCATCATTGATGACATCATCCGTGCCATGGAAGAGATCCAATCAGCTCGCATCTCTAACAGCTCCATCCCAATACTGCGGTACCCGATCACGCAGCTTGCAGACGGAAGGCAGGCATACATTGGCCACCAGCTGGGTGGAGTGCAGGGCTGGGGTCCCAATGGGGGGGTGCGTGGTCAGGGAACTGGAGCCAAGGGAGAAGGTGTACGTTCTGCAAGGGCGTTGCAGCTCACCTATTACCTCCAAGCCCGTGGCGGCCTAATGGACCGGGTGGCCAGCCAATGGGAAAATGCCTTCTGTGCCGAGTTACAGCATTTCGCAGCGTTGCACCCTAAACTGGGGCTGCACCCTTCTACTTCCTCTTCTCTGAGGACAGACTTCCAGTTCTCCTCGGTGCTGGCACACCGCCCCCTGTTGGCTAGCTTGGGGGCGTGTGGTGTGCTTGCCATGCTCTGCTGCACTATGAGGGACTGTGTGAGGTCCAAACCCTGGTTGGGACTGCTTGCTTTGCTGTCAATCACTCTATCAGGCCTCACTGCTGCTGGGATACTCAACCTGACCGGGACGACCCTACAACTCTACGTACCTAGGCATCCCTTTCGTCATGCTTGGTAGGTTTAAAACTAACACTTTTTTTACAGTTAAATAACACATGTAGGTGACTTTTCAAGTTATTTTTATTCTGTTTGTCCATGTTTCCATCCTCCATTTGTCTGTAAATAATCTTTCTGTTCAGATTGTTTCCGATATACACAAAAAAAACTTTCAAAACAATGGAGGGAAGATTCGAGCCATGATGAACACTGCCTCTGCTTTAATATATCAGACTTTTGTCTGCTTCTCCAGTTCCTCTTATGGGATCTGCAGATGCCAGCCTCGGGCTGAATGCCATTTTGAAGGAGACAGATTGTCAAAATGACTGACAAGTGGCAGGGGATGAACTAGACTTTGCAGTAACAATGCATTTTCAGACTGGGGTTACAAACATAATCAAAAGGGTCTGAAAAAGTATGTTAGGGTTCTGGAAGTCTGGAACCAGTAAAACATTTTCATAAATAATCCCATATTAGTTATAGATTATTTGAATAAAAGGGCATTTTTAATAGGTCGGTATGCTTGGAGTGTCTGAAAACCCCTTAACCAGCAATCCTGTAGCAATATGCCGACTTCCAGTTTTGGATGTCACATCTTATGAACCATAAACTGTATAGCAGTATTGCAGACTTGATGTGAGGAGGTAAATACATGAGACATGTCGCAGAATGCTTGACCAAGGTAGGGATGCACAAATCAAACTTTATATATACCGCTATGACGCTAGATAAGCGTCAGATTCTCTGCCAATAACAAATCCGATAACAGTGTCCTCTTTATTTTTATTTGTTTTATGTAAGTTACTGTAAAATTAAACCAGTGATCTCTGTGGCACTAAACAGCAGCCAAGTGTGACTCAATACATATAAATTATAGCAGAAACACTGAATTTTATAAATCAATTAAATAAACAGTATTTAATTTGGATCTATCAACTCATCACTATTACATTACATGTCACCTGTTAGACGCTTTTATCCAAAGCGACTTACATACTCAATAATGTGGGCAATCCCCACAGGAGCAATTTGGGGGTGAAGTGTCTTGCCCAGGAACACAACGACATGCTGACTGCAGTGGGGTTTGAACCTGTGACCCCCTGATCCGAACACCAACACACAACCCACTGCACCACACGCCTCCCTATTAGTATGGCCAATACAGTAAATGCAGCAAGCAGACTTTGTACTGAAAATGAATCATTCATAAAATATTGCGGACTAGACATTATGACAGTGACCATGTCACAGCGCTTCCAGTTTTTGCAAATCCCGATTTTCATTTCATTATAGGACATAAAATACTTCAATGAGAAGGTTGATTTTATACGTAAGTGTTACTAAAACCACCTGATGCACTTACACTTGTGAAAGCAACAATATTGTCGCAATATCGATATTGAGATAGTCGATCAAAAGAGATCACCCATGCAACATTTGGCCAGAGTCCATATACCCCCCATTTCCATTGCCCTTGCTCAGAGTCAGACACACTCGCATTTTAAAATTCTGCCTTAATTTGATCTCAAAACCGTCTGTGTGATAGTTACGCTTCAATGTGTGTCTCAAGGACCACATTTTGACTTGGTGACAGAAACAAACTAACACCAACTGTCCATCTGGTAACAAGTAAAGTTACTGATTTACTTTTGATGGTGATAAAACGAACGAAAGGGATATAATGCAAATGCAGCAAATATATATATTAAATGTTTTCATTTAATTTGAGTGGTTTTTTGCCCTATTAGATATTGTAGTCCAAGATAATAAAGGAAATGACGAAAGAGAAAGGAGATGACTTGCAATTAAGGGTAAGCTTCCAGGGCGCCCAAATTAAGAATTCAACAAACTAGGAGCAGGACCCCCTGCTGAACACACTGCATTCCATCTGGTGAAGGCATACTTGCACTTCATCTTGAGTGCATGCATTAAAAATATTGTAGGATGTGCTGTACGTAACCGCTACCACACACATGTAGTCCATACCATAATTACTCTGTAATGTGGAGGAGGAAAGGCTGCTGTTAGGCTTAAAATAACCAAAGCGAGCACAGAAGAGACAGGGGAATAGACACAGAGAGGAGGCTCCATGAAATATCACTCCAACTGGGGCTTCAGATAAGGATTCTCTTAGCTGGAAATGAAGTTAAACTGTGGTTAGAAGGAAGTCAGGAGGATTATTCCGAATCATGTAGGCAGTAGACAGAAAAAGGTGGGAGGAGAGAAAGAAGGATGTGATTACACAGTAGAGAAAGAGGGGAGAAATACTCTGTACAACATTTTGCATTTTTCTCTTTCAGAGACCAAGTAATGTTTTCATACAGGAGCTAATTTGCTTGCAAAGCTTGCACAAACACAAACTGATATGTTGATTTATCTCATGTGTTTGTGTACAAAGGGGGGTGAATTGATTATGTAGATTATTAAATATATATAGTTATATAAATATAAATTATATAATACATTTACGGTACATTTATTTGACCATGGTTCATTTCAAGTTTTGTTTGGTAGTGATCTGCAAAATGTGTCAGACGTTTCAAGTCAATATTGAATATAGTATATCATTTTAATCAAGTCATTTTTGATGATATTCTTCTAATTTTTGAGTGTGTACTTTGTTTATCAAGTTCCTTTATTGGCTTTAAAGGTACCTATTATGCATTTGAGAAGTTCAGCCTACTTTAAAAAAAAAATAGAAGCAGGTTATTTATCAGAATTGTTTTTTTAATATTTTGCAGTGAGGTCACTGAAAAAAACAAATACAAACTATACCCAGGCTTTTGTTATGTCTGGAAGGCTGCATGTGTGAAATGCTAATCCATTTATGACTCAACAGTAATATCCAGGGTCTGAAAGGGTTCTGGCAAAAAGACACACCCCTGATTGTATTTCCTCATGTATTAGTACCATAATGTGTGTCTGTTGTCCATTGGCCTGTCTCAAGCTCTGTTAAATGTCAGAATCCTTGGGCAAGTGCCGTCCCCAGACTCTCGTTTTTGCACATCTGTTCTCTCTGCAACATTAACCTGCTCACCTCTTCCACTGTCATTCACTGTTTAATTCCCTCTCCTTCTAACACACACACATATAAAACACACACACATTCACATGATCAGCATAGTTTCTCAGATGCACCCACGCCTGAAGTGTCGGTAGGTTACGCCTCTGCTAAGGTGTTAAGTGTTTCGCCATGGTAAGGGTCACTGAAGAGAGAAAGGGGGGGGGGGGGGGGGGGGGGGGCTGTCATGATGACGAATGGATGTCATGGCAACCACAGTAGAGAAAACCATAAAAAACATCTGCTGTATATAAACATGTACGTGAATGCCAATGAGACTGGACATGCAAATGGAGTTGGTGCACATATTAAACATATGTAATCTTATATGATATAACTCTATTTAAAGCAATACATTAAATTAAAGACGTTCTGTTGTTTGTTGTGCTGCTAGATTATTACTAATAACTTAAACTACTCTCAGAATATTAAAAACCTTGTTCAATTTCTTTTATCCCCTTTATTAGCAGGAAGTGATATTCACGTGTCCTGTAGCAGCTACTAGTATTGTTTAATCCAAAGAAAATTGAACTTCCATCATTGTGTCTTACAACTGTCGTTTCACATTTCTATTTCAAACTGAATTGATGTGTGGAATAATGCAGAGGGGACCATTTAAAAGCAGGCAGCTTTTTCCCTTCCTTGTGCAACCTGCAACATGCTTCCTTAAGGAATGAATTAAGAAAAGTGGGGGGCAGTCACAGCATTCTGGGAAAAGGAAAAGTGTTGATTTGAGATTAGCTTTTTTATGTTTGGAGACATATCCAACAGTAAATCATGGGCTGCAAAACCAAAATAATACCATCTTAAATCTGTGAATTTCAACTGTTTGGTTCCCCTCAGGTCATGGCCTCTTCGGCTCTTTCGAGATGCTGTCGTCATGGAGGCGAACTCGGGAGGACCAGCATGTGAAGGAGAGCGGGTGGCGAGTGTGTTTGAGGACGTCATGCTGCGTTTCTCCGGCTCCACCATGCTCCACCTGATGACCCTGGGTCTGGCTGCCTCGCACTGACCAACATGGAGGCCGTCCGGCTATTTTGCCGCACCGCCATGTTGGCTGTCATCATCAGCTACATTTACATGCTGTCCTTCTACAGTTCCTGTCTGGTGTTCACTGGGTACTTAGAGACAGGGTACAGACATGGCTGCTTCTGCCGGCGAGTCCCCAAACCGGAGCGCCTGGACTCTAAGCCGGCCTGGTACAGGTGTCTTATGTACACTCGCTATCAGGATGAGGCCCAGACCACCAACCCACCAATCGGGGTCGGCAACAGTCACTCTCACACACCAAACTCTAACCTAACTCACACACACACACACACCCACATACAGCAAACAACCCTGCCACGCATGGGCTCGGTCATGTGGCTAACTCCACACTCACACATCCACACACACATTCCACAGCTCACATGGACCCTAATCCTCAGGACTCTCACCTTTTGCTGGGATGTGTGAGGCGTTGCTATGGAGACTGGATCACTAACACCTATGTCAAACCCTTTGTGGTTCTGCTGTATCTGGTGTACATCTCCTTTGGATTGATGGGCTTCCTGCAGGTGAGGCAACACTTTATTTTTACAGTTTTATACTACTAGATTACAAAGCACATCTTCCACTTCATTTAGACAGTGCAGTGTTTCTCATTGCACTGCTCAATATTATTTACTACCAACATTGGTACAGTGCCATTCAGAATCTAAATTGTCTGTCTCTCTATACATTTAAACTGACCTGAACATCAATTCACTTAAGTAAATGTATGTAACGTACACACTTACTCACCACTTGACTGATCATGATGTGTAGCTCCCAGAGTTAAAAAATGTATTGGTACATATATATCATAGTGTCACTACAATGTATTGATATTTACCATAGCTTAATATATTTATCGTTTTAAATGACACTGACTTACATCATACAGCTAACTGTTTATGCTGATGGTCTTTAAAGGTGCAATGCATTCAAAAACATTTAACAAATTAAATAGTTTAATCTCTTAGAGTTTCAGTAGTTTAGTTTTGCATATGCTGACCTACTGACTACTGACAGGCATTACACATGAGTAATAAAACACCTAGTAAATACATCATCACAAGAAGAGAGATATAGTTAAAGCACAATACACGATATATATATAAATGTATAAAATATATAATTATAATACTCTACATGATTAATGAATTAAGATTGTATGCACTAAGTTTTGGAGTTTTTATATGCTGTTTATTTTGAACATAAGGCTTGGAACTACTTATTGCACTTGAAATATGTTCTTTTCAGACACACTTGTATACAAAAACCATGACGCACTGTTCAATCTGTAAATAATATTTTTTTTTATCGACAGGTGACCCAGGGTTCAGACCCCAGTGCACTGGTTGCCATGGATACAGCAACAGTATTGTACACCCGTGCCCAGCAGCGTTACTTCAGCTCATACTCCCCTGTCATTGGATTTTACATCTATGAAAGCGCCACCTACTGGAATGCCTCAGTTCAACGGGACCTGCTGGAATATGCCAAAGGCTTCCAGCGAATCAGCTGGCTAGAAGCATACCTGAACTACCTGACAGATAACAACCAGTCCACCAGCCAGCCGCGGGAAAACTTCACCCACACGCTCCGTCACTCTTTTCTCCGCGAGCCTCAGTTTGCCCACTTTGCTGATGACATCATATTTGCGGAGCGTGGTCAAGGCGAGGAGCCAGATGTGGCGGCGTCCCGAATCTTCCTGGTGGCCAAGACAACGGAGAACAAGCGGGAGGAGATGTCAGTGCTGCTGGACACGCTGCGGCGCTTGTCGCTGACCTCGCGCGTCCGCTTCCTAATCTTTAACCCCTCTTTCGTCTACCTGGACCGCTACGCTGCAGCGGTCAGCTCCCCCCTCAGACACTCACTGCTGGCGGTGCTCTTCCTGTTGGGTCTCTCCTCTCTGGCTGTAGTGGAGCCTCTGGTCTCTGTGTGGCTGGGCCTCACCGTGCTCTCGGTTCAGTTCGGGGTGCTGGGCTTCATGACCTTATGGGGTGTGGAGCTGGACTGCATGTCTGTGTTGTGTCTGATCTCAGCCTTGGGACATTCTGCGGACTGCAGTGGTCCCCTCCTCTGCGGTTTCGCCTCAGGTCGAGGGGACAGCAGGACTCGCTGGGTGAGGGTGGCCCTGGAGAGACACGGGGTGCCCTCTCTACAGACGCTTATCTGCTACAGCGCCGCCCTGGTGCCTGTTGGGGCAGTACGCTCCAACCTCACACACACACTCTTCCGCTGCCTCACCCTAACGGCCGGCTGCTCAGCCCTTCACACGCTCGCATTCCTGCCGACCCTCCTCACTTTCCTGCCTCCCTCCAAGACCCCGGGAAACCGACCTGAAGAAGACGGCCAGAGACAGGAGGTGGAGTGCGTGGAAATTAACGACAGCACTCGTGTGGTTGACCAGATCACCACTGTATGAGCATGGGATGAGGGGCTCTCGGTTGCCCTGGTGACTGCCGGCTGGGAATTGGTTCAATATAATCTGAGCAGCCGCTATTCGGGCTGAAGAGAAGAATGCCAGTACGTGTAAAACGAGGAGGAAAAAGAGAGTGTCACTAAGAAAAAAAATAGAGGTGGAGGGTCTAGAGGGAACAGTAAAGGAGAGTCTAGTGGCGAGTGAAACAAAGAGAAATATGAGGGTCAAATGCAGTGTATCCATGGTTACCTGCTTGTTTCTAGTGCTGCGTGGCATATTAATGAGCTCTTTTCCAAACAGCCAAGATGTTGAGGATCAGCTGAGGTCAGGTCTGGCTGTGACGTTATCCCAGAGGAGCAGCCACAATTTTCACGTGTCCAAAAGTTGCTTTAGATCTGATCACACTGTTTGGCTACTGCTATCTGTGTTCACCATATCAGTTACATACAGCTACAATGATATGAGGCAATCATCTGTATGACTCGAGTATTTCTACTTTAATGCTGGACAAATAAAGTCAAATCAAGAAAACAAGTGGTTTTGACTTTGATGCATGATAAAGTTTTAATGTAGTTTATATGGCTTTTAAAACCTTGGTCCACAAACCAATAGACGTCACAGTTTTATACATATAGTGATGCTTTGACTTTTCCGAATGTTCTATCTTTAAGGTAAAAGTGCTTAGGCAAAGTTAAAACTTAAGGGTACAACCACTTTGAAACACAGTATGACATTGGTGGTTATGGATCAAGTTTTCTTTGTGCAATGGGCAAACAAAATATTGAATTTATTTTCATTAGTTTGAAAATGTCATAATGTTCATCATAAGCCACAATTATTGCTGTAACAAGTCAACTAGTTTTCTAAGTCTGTCAAGGCTTGAAAGCGAAGCAGTTAGGACCCACAGTTACTTTGAAGGAAAAGTCCTTTATTGTCTGTTTGTGAATTAACAGAGCTGGGCAAAACAAGGCCAAAAAAACTCTCTCAACATAAACATCCAACATCAAGAATCTGACAACAACTGAAAGAAAACCAAAACTTAAATACAAGCAAGACACAGATGGGGAGGGAAGAGAAACACAGGGTCACCACGTGAACACTATCAGGTTATCAAACAGGACGGAAACACAGAGACAGAAAGTAACAACAGACATAACACGGGTTAACACTTTTCAAAATAAAACAGGAAAACAAAGACAGATCTTGACATCAAAAAATAACACAAGGAAAACTCATACAGATCGTGAAAAAGTCTGATCAAAAATGGTTTGTCTGTGTTTAATGACATCCCTTGATGATTTAAGTTCCTGTTTTTAACATGGGGGAAAAACAACTTTTTTTACCAGGTGAAACTGTTTTAACAATGTTTTTGCTGCAATTGTTGTTCCGGCCACAAGAGTGCAACAATACCCTATTAAGAAAGACAGCTGTCTGGATGTGGGTATGTCCTTCACTCTTTGTCAGTGTTTCGCAGGAAGTCGATGACGTGCAGTGTCGAATATGCAACTTGGACACAGGACACTTTTAAAATTAATAATGAAGCGGCCAACAAACTATGCAGCAACGTGGTGCTTCAGGGCTCTGCTGACCTTGAGTTCTTGAGAAGATTCAAGAGCACTTTAAGTGACTTACAGTAAGGAAAGGAAAGAATACTGTTATTATAACATTTGTAAATCCAGCATCTATTAGTGAAAGTAAATTGCAGTCAATAAGCCATAACATGTAAAAGCCTGCAGAGGAAAAAATGGTTGACTTTTTAGAACCCTTGAACCAGCCCCTACGTCTAGTGTACAAATGGCCGCATGCTTAACACTGCATGTCATTGGTTCCTCCAAAGGTACACCCCTGCCAGATGTAAAGTTGAACGGATGAACGGTTTAAATATGCTTAGAACATACAAACATTACTTGTATTATCGTTAGATTGGTAAGTGGTGCTTTCCTGTGGCCAAATGAGTATGACAACAATAAACACAGCAATATGGGTGTTTGTTCCAGATGTTAATGTTTAGTATACTTTGATTACCAGATTAGCATATTCTCCTTCTTCTCTTGGGCCACATGTTTAGTACTAGTGTGGGTCTGCCATTTCCCCCCTAGCCTGAGCAGGTTCATTCATACCAGCCCTTATAGAAACAGACAAGTAAAATGTTTAACCCTAAGTGAATGAAATCTCTTTTTTTCAGGTAAAACAGTTCAACAGATACTGCTTTTGCTATATCCTGTAGGCCATATCATCATGATTTTAGTTAATTTTAAGACGTAAAATACAATTTTACCGTTATTTGCTCACTTTGGTGTGATGAAAACACCATATTACAAAATAAATAACTGGAAAACTGCATGCTTTTGAACCAATACTGTTGCAAAAAATCTAGTTACATATAAAAGCTTGATTCATTCACTTAGAACTTTTTGTGATGAATAATATGGTCTGAGAGCAGTTTCTTTCATCAGGAAGTGACGTTGGCAAATAAACTACTGTTTTTCCTTCTGTGCTATCTCTATAATATAGAGATAAAACGGAAGGAAAAACAGTAGTTTAGTTAAAGTCTATATCGTTTTGAATTTATGTATGTTCTCTTTCAACCTCCTGCATTTCTCCTCTCAAAGGAAAACAAGTTTCCTTTTACTCTTCTCTTCCTGCAATCATCTTGAAGGTCTCTGTGTGGGAGTGCTTCCTATTGTTGATCCATGCTTTTCTGACACTTGCCTGAATGGAACTATTCTTCAGGATTTGTGCAGGCACTACAACCATCAGTGTTACAACGGCAAGATCACTCGTCATCTTCCCACCCATTAGCACGGCCAATTGGCTTTCTTAAGAGCATATGCACGACCTCTAAGCGAAATGAACTACTAACTGATACGTCATCTTTTGTAGAACATGGTAGTTACGAAATAACATGGCTGAATACAGTTATTTCTAAATATATATTCCACACACAAAGGGTATCGCTCTGGTGCATGTTCTATTCAATTCATATCTGAATCTGTGAAGTTACCCTACTGGATCTAATTATTTCAAAACACATGCTGCACTAGAAAGTTTATTTAACTAATTAATCTGAATAATAAATAAAAAACATGTTTAATAATTCTGCAGGTATTTTGACAGGAACTACTATTGGGCTCATCAGATAAACATTTGTTGATGCCATTGGTAATGCCACTCATTTTCCTTTCCATTTTTTCACCTTTTCAATCAGTTATAGTTTCTGACATAATTGGATCAAAATGTAATCATGTACAGTTGCATTCATACTTTTCCTTTTCATCCTTAAAAGAAACATTGTTCTTTAAACGTATCAAATGTCTTCACAAAAAAGGCTGTGAAGGCCGATAGTTCCTGGACAAAAAGTAAGTGAGAAGAATATTTTTTGATTAAAACTTGAATTTAGTCTCTGGTTGACATGCATGTAAAAGTATTCGCACTGAAGTCGAAATTGACTATAAAACTGAGAAGTACTATTGTTTATTTACTTTACCATAACCTCTCAAGGTGACCTTAACCTTGGGACTGGAAAGAAGAGGGAATATAACATCACTTATACATATTCAAAACTCTTTAATATACCTTTATCCTTGGGACTGGAAAGAAGAGGGAATATAACATCACATATACTGTACATATTCAAAACTCTTTAATATACTTGGGACAAGACAGTCCAGATGCTCTTAGTCAACAAAAGTTTTCCCTTTGAATTTTGATTCACTTGATCTTGAACTAAGGTCCCGCACACACATACCCACACAAACACTGACAACTAACTGACCTTAAAAATGCTGTGTCACTGAAGAAGAACAGTAGCGTGCTGCAGTTCTGCTCTGCTCCACTGATCTGAGAACGTTTTTGTTACCTCTTAGAAAAATGTACAAAGGCTGACACTTGATCTGTAGTGAAAAGACATGCATACAGTTATCATCTGGATGCTTCTACCCCCCCAGAGACACACACACACACACACACATATATATACACACACGCACACACACATTATAGACAAGTAAAGACACACTGAGATTTCTAGATCCGGTTTGCCCTGAGGCTGCTCTTGTCTTTTATTAGTCTAGTCTCTTTTGATTCATTATAAAGCTGACGTCAGATGCCATTCTTCACATTCACAGCCACACCGTCAGTGTGTGTGTGTGAATCTGTGTATGAGAATGTGTGTGTGAGCGAGAGGGAAGATGTTTAACCAGTTAATCAACATGATTCCAACATATTATATTTGAGCCTATACTGTATGCTGCAACATGCAAACCCTTCTACAGTATGGACACACACACACACACACACACACACACACACACACACACACACACACACACACACACACACACACACACACCAGATAAAAGCTAATACCCTGTCCAGGAACTGTCTGGACCTGCATCCTGTAAGACCAGCTGCTGCCCTCTAGTCATACTGAGAAAGAAAAAAAGACAAAGATAAAAGAAAGATAGATAGATAGATATAGTGGACAGATACATATATAGCCCTACAGTAGATAGATAGATAGATATAGTGGACAGATACATCTATAGCCCTACAGTAGATATATATATAGTGGACAGATACATCTATAGCCCTACAGTAGATAGATAGATAGATAGATAGATATAGTGGACAGATACATCTATAGCCCTACAGTAGATAGATAGTTTTGTTTATCATTTCTATTTGTCTATTCCCTCTTACTTTTTCACCTCTGTAGGGGTATATTATTATTTGGTCTACTCTACTCCCTTTTCACATTTCAAAATGAGAAATGATTTCCTGAACACACCTCGCACACACCCACTTTCTCTCATACACAAGCACACACACATAAACACCTGATGCTACAGACGATGCTCTTGTGTAAGAGACAGAGGCGATATGAGGGAGAGCAACTGAGGACAGATAAGAGAAGAGAAGAAGAGGAGGCAACAGAAGGGAAGAAGAGAGGAGAAAACACAGAGAGAAGTTCTAAAATATTCTTTAACGGTGGGAGTTTTGGATGGATGAATGATCTCACAGGAATCATGGAGAGACATGTGCAAGTGTACATACTTTCACGCAAGTAAACCCACATACTTTTAAAAGCACCAGGTAAGCAATTTAAAGACAAATTGTTACTGTAATATTCTACAATTTATTTGCTGTTGATTTTAGATATGAGGTTTTATATTTCAAAATAGATGTAACAGTAAAGAAAGGTTTCAAGCAACTCTTTGTGTTGTTTTACTGTTTAAGTTCAAATATAGAAAGTCAGACAGTTGGATTTTGAGGTTAGAAATGGCAATAACTTCAAAGCTTCTCTGTTGTCTTGTTGTCTTTACATGTATCTGTTTCCTCTTTCAGACGCACAGAACATATGATAATAATAATAATAATAATCCTTATATTTATTATAGCGCTTTACAAATACACATTACACATACAGATCATACATGTAATGGTCATCTACTGTGGACAATACCCACAGGAGCAAATTCGGGTGAAGTGTCTTGCCCAAGCACACAACGGCCTGACGCAGTGGGGCGGGAGCGGGTTTCGAACTGGAGTTCCCCAACGCCCCCTTGATCTGATGATCAAACGCACAGACCACTGCTTGGTCACCTCCTAACCGATAACACAAGTATAGTTTCACATATATGATCAGCCATATTTAGCTTATCTTAAACAGCACTGTAGCCACACAAATACACTTTTTTTGACCAAGAAATAACCCAAAGAATGGAAATGTGTTTCACATGGGTGAAAGTTAACAATTTGTGTTAAATGTATTTGTCACTAAGCTTTAACCTCTTAATTTGAATGCATCCCTTATTGAAAGTTTTAGATAAATGTAGATCAATCTTTGAACAAACAATGAAACACTTTAGTCGAGTGAAGCATGATATCAAGATAAAATCACAAAAATAAATCATTGGATTGTGTCAGTGCAAATCATCAAACTCAATGACATCCATGCTGCATACTTTAGCTGGAAAACCCTGTATGTCGACATGAGGTTCTGTGTTATTGCAGCTACTCCCTGTATTACAGTTCCATCAAAAACATTCAACATTGACGTGTATCAAAGTGCGTGTGCACACATTTATTAATGTGAAGGTTAAAAATAGAAATTCCAGGGGAAAAAAAACATCAAACACAATCCTCACAGATCCAAATACTTTTACATCTAAAGGGAGAAATGTTTACGCAAAATGTTTACAATTGCTTAGATCCACTTTTGTACAGAAGAGAATGGAAGACTGCCAAATGTGCCTTACAACAATTTGACACTAAACTAATTACATTTTTATTTTTGAAAAATCGAAAATGTTCTTCACTTTCTGTGAAGACAAGACAATATTTAGATACCACAGTTCATGTGAAAAACTGATGTGCTATAACATACTATAAAACAGCCTACAGCATTAAAGTAACATGCACAAAATATCTATGTATTACAAAGTGCAAATAGAAGCAAAAGAAAAAAGAAATCCAAAAAATAATTATGAGTTGTACTTAGTAATTTATGTTTTTATGTAGTAATCATTAGATACAAAGTAAAAAAAATCACTTCTTAAGTCAAAGTGTAATTCTTAATCAAGGATTATCTGTAATGAAAAAAATCAACAAGTATTATCTCTGTAGTTCCGCTCAGCTTTAATATTGTTGGCGTCTTTAAGCTAATTGCTTTGTTTTTCCAGCAAACCAATATCAAGTGTTTTGATATCTTTCCAGCACTAAACATGCAACAGAGAAAGTATGATTCTAGCTGGTGAACATGTTGGAGCTAAAAAGCCAGATATATTCTTTAGGAGTCACTAACAGAGTCGAAATGAGAGTGTATATTGGACATTTGCCTAGCGTACAGAAACACAAATGTTAATGATTCTTGATGTTTGCATTAGAACATTTGTATTGACAAGTTCTTCACATCAACCTTGCAAATTATGAATCTGAAAAACATAATAATAATTCAATTAAAGGTGCTATACTAATTAATAATTGTATATTGGAACGTATACAAAAATGTCAGTATGTTGCTCCTTTGAATTTGGAAATTTGAGCCATTATTTTGCAAAGTAGGCCAATGTAGTGGGATACTGTACTATCTACATTTTACAAGCATACAAGTGAGAAGTGCAACACCACATGCAAACAAAAAAACTGTGATTTATGAAGGACTGAGTATGTAACCTCAGGTAAGGTTACATCTATGTGAGATGTAACCTTATCTACTGTGTCCACCCATGCCCTGCAGTCAATCTGTGAAAGTAGACAAAGCCACTGATAATAATAGATTGCTTTAGTTTACCAGTGGTAAAGGAGAATTTAGGGGTAATCCCATGATTTAAACAATAATACACTGTGCTCATCATATCCAGATCTAGAAACTGGGACTGCACGAAAGGGAAGTGGAATACAGAAATAATGAAAGTTTTAACGAATTCAATTTGAATATTTGGGATACCCATGAATGAATCATCAGAGGGATGTGACACAAAAAAACAACACAAAGGCAAATAGACCCAACATAAAACCTTTTTTTAATGAAACATTTATAATTTACTGTGAATTTACGTAACTTAATGTTTCCAGGACGATGCATGGCCTTTGCTTTGAAGGACGGTGGGGATGGACACATGTCCTTTTTGTCATCTGGCTTTCACTGCTAGCAGCTGGTCCAACCAAAGGTATATTCATACATAAAGAGGAAATATAGAGGAACTTTTCATAATGATTTAAATGTATGGAAATAGTATTTATTTGCACTAAAGAAGCTTTTAACTTGAAATAACACACTTAGGGACATATTTTTACAGTTAAAAAGTGGTATCTTTAGTCAGCTTGCTGCCTTGTCCACTTGACTACACTGTTAGATTGTATATATTCTTATTTGTTTGTCTTAGTTAAGTAGGCCTTATAGTTTAATGTCTTGTTCCATAACAATAGATCATATTTGTTAAGTGTTATTATGGGAGAGTTACTATTCTTGTGGTACTGCTGCCTTATTAGGCCCATATTGAGCAGAGCATATTAAGACCAAAACTCATGTACAACAACTTCCTTACTTGCAATAAATAAGCACTAATTAGAGGGTTATTGAGGAAACACTCTCAACTAATGGCTTTTTACTTGTAGAATATGGTCATGTAGAATAAGGCATTCATAAGTGTTTTATAATGACTAATAAAGAGCCAATATACTGCTAATATGTATGTTAATTAACAACTAGTTGATGGTTAATTTGTGTACCTTAATATAAAGTGTTTCCAAAACTTTAATACCTCTTATATATGCACAGCTTTCCACTTCCAGTATTGGTACCAATACTGCAAATATCTTTATTTGAACGGGTATATCTATAGTTCATCTATATTTCATGTAAACATTGCTATATTTTAATGTTATAATAGTTTTCCTAAAATCGTTTTTTTATAATTGTTTTACTTATTTATTGGTCCTTTTCTTACAATGTACCTTCTTTGACTGTGTTTATGTATGCACCATATACAAGGCAAATTCCTCAGATGTGTTAACCAACAAGTTTCTGATACTGATTCTGATTAATCTGCATTTCTTTCACCCATTTTCACCCATTTTCAGCATTTGGCTATTTCCTGGGGGACACAAAGGCAGTGTTAAATGGCTGTAAGGACCACTGGACCCTGCAGGACAGGGCCGCCATGCCGTTGCTCTTTCAGATGACTTTGTGTGTGGACATCCGCGTGGTTGTCCCCGGAGCCTGGGTGGCCTTCTCTTACAGCTCGGTCTATGCACCCAGACCTGAGCTGGGTCTGGAGGGGGATGAAGATGCACTGTATGCATGGTTGCTAAGGGTCCGACACCGATTTCCCATCCGGCTGTCCCCAAAACACTGGCATAGAGTATGTCTGAGGAGAGACGTACAACACAACTCATTTAGCCTGGAGGTAACACTACAAAATATAGAGAGCTAGTATGTTAACTGGTGGATAAAGTATTCTGATGCTTAATTTCAGCAAAAAATAACAATATCACATTTAGAAAAAATTCCATTATAAGTAAAAGTCCTAAATTGATAAAGTTACTGAGGTCGAAGTTGTACTGAATAATTACTGATGGATTAATGTGTAAATATAGAAAAAGTGTAGTGTAGTAGACATGGAAGTAAAAGTATGTGTAGTTTTTACCTAAGTAAAGCACTTCAGTAGTTAATTTTTACTAATTTATTGTTTAGACAACTCAATACATTTATCGTGAACAAATACCATATCATGTGGGTGAGGTTTTGAATGAAAGACAAAACAATGCCCTGAACAATAAACAGTATTACAGGCACGATTCAGTGTGATAAGCTGCACATATAGCTTGCAAAGCTAATTGCAATGACTCAAAGAATAACTACAGTTTTTTAACAAGGTTGGTCCTATTTTTTAGTTAAACATAATTTATCGGTAATGTTTAAATTATAGACCTTATAAAACACACGTTTTGAACAAAAAGTATAGTGAAATTATCCAAACAGCTTAATAAAGAGTTGAAATGGTATTAATTGTATTTTATCAGTTTAACTAACCTGAGTTTGTAATTAAAACTAGTATTAAAACAGGAGTAGTGGTACTGTAACAGGAGTGCAACATGTTTCTCGCTCTGGAATGATGGCTAAAACTACAAAATGAAGATCCATGTTGTGAAAACCAGAATTATCCTATTAATGACCAAGAACACATTTGGGGCAGCTTGAGCCAAGCAATTAAGAGATTCAAATATTTAAACTGTCTCTATTTGCGAATAAAGCAAAACATGCTGCGTAAATGTTTCAGGTTGATGGGAAAATGGTGGCACAGAGGACAGTCATCGCTCAGGCCATCCCCCCTGCCGGCTCCATGTGGCTGGGCTGCCGTCCCAGAGATCAGCCCCCAGGAGACACGCTGGGGGAAGTGGAGTTGTACCTGTTCCGCATGTGGGGAGACCTGGGTAACCATGGTCTCTGTGAAGACGGGTCTGTGATTGGCTGGAACACTCACTACTGGGGTGTGACCAGTCCCAGAGCCAGACAGAGAGACCCCAACCTTCTGTGTGGTGAGACTAATTGCATTCATAACAAGATACAGCTTTATCTCTTCTATCCTGTCATTATGCAATTAATGATGCATAAATGTAGAATACTAACTAAACATAGTAAAGCATGATTGCAATTTGTCATAGAAAAGCCCTTAAGCATGTATCATATCCGGTATTACTGTAGCGTTCTCTTCTTCAAAATTCCGATTTGAACCAACCAAAGTGCATGCAGAACATTAATCTTAATAGTATATGTCTAATAAAATATAAATGTTTAAAAAAAATCTTAATAGTATTTAATCCGTGTATCTACTGTCCAATTGTTTTTCTTTATTAAACAAGTAAACGGAAGAGCGTCTGAGAGGCGTTTTTGCTTTTTGCTTTTTAGCTTACTAAGTAAACAACACAAACACGCCCACAGTCCGTCTCCGCATGTGACACAGGAAGTATTTAAGTACATTTACTCAAGTACTGTACTTAAGTACAGTTCTCATCTCTGTTCGCCTGGCTGTTGACTATATAAAAAACTAACGGAGTAACGCACCATGTAGTAACGGTAACTGAGTTACTGAATTTAAAAAGTAATGCGTTAGAGTACTAGTTACTGCCAAAAATAACGGCGTTACAGTAACGCGTTACTTTGTAACGCGTTAGTCCCAACACTGATTATTTCTCTGCCGCTAGTTCATTCCTCGCAGATTCTTCATTCTCATCAGCCTCATCTTTCCATCAGTCCCAATCAACGCATCAGCCTCCAGCACACTTCCAGTGTCTGACTCCATATGATATTGTCCTGATGCTGTAAGGGTGATGCCCCATGATCCCAACATGACCCCTCTAAAGTCTGAGTGCCAAGGACCTCATATTATGTCTGTCATTAATGTTACATCACCCATTATAACAATTTTCTTTCAATTTTTTCTCTTCTCTTAACTGAATAGTACTGTCTTTAAGTATATAATACAATGTAAAGTCCTTTTCCTGCACCATTTTAAGGCTTCAAAACAGGCATTTTCACTGTATGTGTTTGGAGAAATAACACAATCAATGGCCCAGAATTGTACTTTATAAACTCTGGATCTTGTGGTGCTTGAAGAAATATAGACTGGCTATGCCGGCCAGGTTATATATGCCTTTTTTGGAGCCCTTTTTGTCAATATTTATTAAAATGTCACTAGTTATTTAAACAAACCACTATCTGAGGATAATACAAGCAACCATAAAACGCCCTTTATCTAGAGAGCAATTGAAGCCCATGAAGAATGTATCCTTCCACAAATCTTTTCATCTGCTGTATTAATAAAGTTGCCACGTGTTTTCAAATTCAAGTTAAGGCACTATCTGTGCAGAACATTACAAATATTCTTCATTTGCAGTATTTTATTTTAAAAGTGTTCAGAAAGACTGCATCAATGATATGCTATATATCTATATAATATCAATATTGTTAACTTTAACCAAAGTCAATTTAAATAGTGGGCAAAAATGGGTTAATTGCCCATTGGTGTTTGATATAGTTTATGTTGAATTTCAACTACTTTAGGCAGAAAAATGTATATTGACTAAAACGTTTTTTACAATTTACTATAATTTAGAAAGGTTTTCGTGAGAAATCATTTCAGAGTAAACTTTCTTTTCATTTTATATTTAAATTCAAAATGTTGGCACACAACATTATTAATGTATACATTTTTATTATTTAAAAAAAATTATGAATCCATTTATTGTGTTTCCTTGTGGCTGGGGAAGATATCCAGCAGTTCAACATGCAAATGTTCTATTACAAGTAAGTATAAGTATAACATGGAGAAGGAAATAAAAATACGTTCCACGACTGATGGAAGAATCTGCGAGGAATGAACTAGGAGTAGAGAAATAGTCCTTAAAAGACAGCATTGTCATAAGAGGCCAACAAGAGTCAGGGTGTGTCACTTTGCTGAAGGCCAGTCTCTAAAGACTTTCCAAGGTGTAAAAATGCTGCTGCCAGAGTACTGACTGGAAGTATTTCTGATAATATGGACCACCATATCCTCTTAAAATACTCTGTCCAACAATATCATGAAGAAAGGTTTTTTTTTTAACGCTTATTCAAAATAGCAGAGAAACATGCATTCTTGTACTCAGGAGGGGACATTGACAGAGGATTGTTGGAAAAGTACACAGTAAGTAATTCATAGTACTTCTGGGGGTAGTTTCACTAGTACTGAGTCCAACAGGATCAATCTCACGAAGAACTAATGGTAACAAAAAAGAATTCCCTCATCAAACTTAGCAGAAGTGGCTTTTGTTCTCAGCAGGGGACTTTGACAGAGTATTCCTCAAACAATACATAGTAAAAGTACTTAAATGTATTGTTAGTAGTAGGCTAACTAATACAAAGTCAAACAGTATCAATTTCATTAAGAACTAATGGTAACATTATATTTTTATCATTCATCAAAGATAGCAGAAAAACATGCATTATGTAGCCTACTAAGGAGGGGACTCTGACAGGGGATTACTCACAAAGTACACAGCAAAAGTACTTCATTTTATTTCTGGTAGAAGTCAAACTAGAACCGAGTCCAACAGTGTCAGTTTCCATAAGAACTTGTGGTAAAACCATAGTAAAACATATTTGTATCACTCGTCAAATATAGCAGGAATGAAGAGAGCAGCTGATTTGAAAAAACTCGAGAGGCGGCGGAGTTGACCGCAGTGCAGAATCGCTGTAACCTATAGTTTAAATCTCCTAACAACGTTGTCCATTTTAGACAGAGGCTTATTATATTTACAGCCCTTAATAACATCCATTTTCTGGGCTCAATATGTGTCTTGGCCGTTTTCGTTGTGATCGCTAAATTCACTTTGTTTTCCTTTGTTTATAATATTATCACTGGAAACTGGAAGACTGGAACACGGATATGCAACGTAAAGACACGTCCGTCTTCAAGTCCTTCAGTAGGATTTGTGATCTGCACGGCTTCAGCCAGCTAATCACCCAACCCACCCGGGTATGTGAAACAACACAAACTACCATTGATCTCATTCTGACCTCTGACAAGTCCAGGATCTCCAGTAAAGGGGTTATAGCATGCGGGTTAAGTGATCATTATATGATATTCTGTACCCGCAAAAAGCTAAAACAAAGGGCCGGCTGTCACAAAACAGTCATATCTAGAGACCTCAAAAACTACTCTAGCGAGGCCTTTAACCTAGAACTGGAGAGCCTGGACTGGTCAGATGAGCTCAGTGGTACACAAGTTGAAGAAACATGGCTTGGTTTCAAAAACAAATTCTCTGCAATACTCAATGATTTGGCCCCCCCCAAGAACAACCAGGGTAAAAAATCGCGATGAGCCGTGGATGCACTCCGGCATACTGACCGCCATGAAAACCAGAGACAAAAAATGCTCTGAGTTTCATAAAAGTCAGTCAATGCTTTCCAAAAGCACGAGCAGTGAACTCCAGGCCCACGTGACTGAACTCAAAATTGAAAGAAACAGACTAAGAAATGACGTAAGCTCCATGATCAAAACTGCCAAAAAGAATTTCATCAATGTCAAAACTGAGGAAAACAAAAATAAACCCTGTGAACTTTGGAAATTACTCAATAACCAGCTTGGCTGCAGTAAAAAACTCAAAACGAGATTTTCTAACTTAAACATAAAGACAGATAACAGGCTCATCACAGACAAACTGGATGTGGCCAAGTACTTGAACATTTTTTTCACAAACATAGCCACAACTCTTGTAAATAAATTACCCTCCCACTCAGGGCTTTTTGGAGTAGATCACATCATGACCTACTACAAAAACCTAGGGGTACGCAAAGATGATTTCAGTCTAGCAAGGGTAACAACAGCAGAGGTACTCATTAAACTGAGCGCCCTCCAACCTAACAAGGCCACTGGCCACGACAATATCCCCTCCAAATTCCTCAGAGACACAGCAACCGCCATCTCACCAGTCATAGCTCACATAATTAACCTCTCCATAAAACAGGGAAAAGTACCCAAAGACTTCAAAATTGCAAGAGTAACCCCCCTGCACAAAAAGGGCAGCAAATTGGACCCAGGCAACTACCGCCCTGTTTCTATACTTACCTCCATCTCGAAAGTCATGGAAAAAATAGTATATGAACAGGTCGAAAAGTACCTCGCGGAAATAAACTAATCTATGAATTTCAATCTGGCTTTAGAACATCCCACTCCACTGACACATGCCTTCTTTATTTGAGCGACCACATCAAACAAGAGGTGGACGAGGGCAAGTACTGCAGCATGGTGATGCTGGACCTACAAAAGGCTTTCGACACTGTCAATCACCCCATTCTGATTGACAAGCTAAAAGCAATTGGTTTTGATAAAACTATCGGTGAGCTGGATGCAATCCTACCTGGAGGGGAGAGAACAGATGGTGGAGGTAAACGGTACTCTGTCCCCCCCCCCTCCCAGTGAGCTGTGGTGTTCCACAAGGAAGCATATTAGGTCCGTTACTGTTCCTAATTTATGTAAATGACATGTCATCAGCATGTGACTGCAACTTGTTCCTGTTCGCGGACGACTCAGCCCTGCTGGTCTCTGACAGGAACGGGTTGCAGGTTGAAAAAACCCTCAGCTCCGAGCTCGGCAGAATCTGCACCTGGCTCGCCAATAATAAATTATCAATACACCTGGGTAAAACAGAGTCCATTCTCTTCGGTTCGAAACATAATCTCAGCAAATCCGACGACCTTCTCAGTTGCAGTGGGCGACATTATGTCACAAGTAAGAAGGAAATTACATACCTAGGATCTATTCTTGAGGCAAACCTCTCCTGTGACAAAATGGCATCCAATGTAATAAAAAAAGTCAATCAAAGAACTAGATTCCTATACCGGATCTCCTCTCTGGTAAACAAAACACCCTGAAAACTCTGGCAGGAGCACTCATTCAAGGGTACTATGACTATGCTTGCACGTCATGGTACCATAGCACCCTCCAAGGCGCTAAAAATAAAACTTCAAACATCGCAAAATAAACTGGTCAGACTACTGCTTGACCTTTCATCTAGAACCCACCTCACCTCTGCCCACTTTGACAACCTAGGATGGCTTAGAGTAGACGACAGAGTACAGCTACTTGCAATGGGCCTGGTCTACAAGATCCACTACACCTCTATGGTACCCATGTACATGTCAAAATTCTTCCCAAAGGTCAAGGAATACCATGATCATAACACCAGAGGGAGCTCCACAAATCATGTGAAACCCAGATTTGGCACAAAAAGGGGGAATACACGTTTCGCAATTATGCCACATCAAGGTGGAACGCTCTTCCCACAACTGTAAAGGAAAGTAAAACTATACTTACCTTCAAAACCTCTCTTAAAGAGCACCTTCGGGGGAGAGCATTGCAAAACTGGCCCCGGTAATGGTACAAATCTCAACCTGTCGTTCAATGGACAGCTTCCCCCCCCCCCCATCTATGTATATACTCGCATTTTAGACTCTGTTACTAACTGTATATCTGTAGACTTGGTATGTCTTAAATGTCCGGTTAGGATGTATTAGAACGAAATCTAAAATGAAAATTGTAAACAAGCAATCTGTATGTAAAAAAAAAAACACCTGTATGTAAATTGTAAATAAGCCATCTGTATGTCAAATATGTCTTATATGTCTTAAATGACATGATGAATTGGAAATGGGGGACCCTGATGTAAACAAGACGAAAGTCTTTCTCTGGTCTGCATCCCCTTAACAATTGTATGTTTTGAGCTGTACTGTACTGTACCCAATATACAAGCTGTTAATAAACTTTTCAATCAATCAATCAATCAAACCGCTTTTTGTTTTGAAATCACTTCCGTGAGTTTCGCCCCGCCCCCCGTTGCCACTGACCATTAGCCCATTTAGTAAGGTAAAAAGCAAAAAGGCCTCTCAAAACGCTCTTCCGTTTACGTGTTTAATAAAGAAAACAATTGGATGGTAGATACACGGATTGTATATGTTTATTGGGTGTTTTCCTCTCCAAGACTTGTCCAGTAACAGTAGTTGTGCATGTTTCTAGATCATGTCTTTGTTGAATGTTGCATGTTGTCATGTGTCTTGTAGACCACAGACGGTTAAGGCGTGGGGCACGTGTTTTCAGAAGGTCGTTAAATGGTGTGTATTAATCTGATGTACGCCTGTATATGTACATACATTGAGTATGTATGTGTATGTATGTATGTATGTATGTATGTATGTATGTATGTATGTATGTATGTATGTATGTATGTATGTATTATGTATGTATGTATGTATGTATGTATGTATGTATGTATGTATGTTGTATGTATGTATGTCTGTAGTATGTATGTATGTATGTATGTATGTATGTATGTATGTATGTATGTTGTATGTAATCATGTAATCATTATGAATCATGGTAATCAAGCATTACATTCCCTGCTTCAGCACCAACAACTGGAGTTGGAAGGTTCTCTCACCACCACCTGGTAATTAAGACAATAATATACAATTAAAAATGCCTCTAATTATGTCAATCTACAAGGATATTAACATCCTTCTTCCTTCTTCCTTGTACCTAAAGTGCCTTACCCTACATCTACCTTGAGTCCTGTCATAGCAACGCTGTCTCTCATGGATGCAACCACACTTCTAAGATCACAGGTAAGAAATTATGACTATGTCCAAAAAAAATTTGTATAGGTTAAATCAAGTAACTTAAGTTTAGTGACCATTTTACAATGGTTTTCTGAAAGATGTTGCGCTCTTCTTTTATAACAACTCATTTTGTAGTTTTGGCCATCTTTTTTAGCCATCATTTCCGACAGTTAACAACATATCATATTGTCAATAAGTAATTTAAAGTAACATAGGTCAATTTGGCCTTTAATTTTGAGGTTTTGACCTTGATTTGTTTCAGATTTTATTAAATTGTAATTTATTTTATTTTGAAATGGGCCTACTTTTTATAGTTTTGTCCTAAATAAGAAAATAATTGAAATAATCATTGAAAAAGGTAATTAATGCAAACTTCAAGACCTGGTGGCTGTCTGTATTTCATTTCTATTTTCAAACACCGTCTGAAAGCACTACAGTCAACAGCTATCAAACCGAGCCTCCGTCAATCACACACCCAGCCAATCACAGCACAGACGCAAAAAACTGACAAGCAAGAAAATGTGTCATTTACACCCACAGATTCACCAACAATAGACTGGACACCATCTCCCGCCACAGTCCTGGCCCTACACTACTGTTCCTGCGTCAGACACACGCTCGGCCAATCAGATGTCAACCAGCACCCAAAAGACTCCAATCACAACTCCGGTTGACCAAACCCCAGCTGGCAGAACATCTGGTTAGTCTGGATGTGTGTTGCATATGTGTATGGGTGTTTAATAAGAGAACACAAGAAGAAGAAATACAACTAAAGCTGGTGTTGTTATGTTTTAATTGTCTTTTAAAAGCAGTTTCCTCTATTATTTTAGGGTCCTCATTAGTAAATTGTGACATCAGCCAACTCTGCTCCAATGACAGTAAGAAACATCCACTTTTTATCCAATTACTCTTTTATTTTGTCATATTTTATGGCCTTACAACTTGATTTATTTTCTGCAGGTGCTTACTTTTGGATGACTATAAATGTGACTGCCAAGAGCATCAGTAAGACTGAACAAGATGTTCACAACTTGGTAAGAGTGACAATCTTTCTTCATCGTCTTTGTTTGGTCAACACTCCTTTGTGTCATGCCGCTAAAAGCTTTAAATGCCAGCTCGTCACAAACAAGTCTTGCCGGCTCGGGATTATTTCTTTTTTTGAGTAGCACATTACAACCCTGTGATGCATCTGAGATTTATTATATTTGGACTGTCAACCATTGAGTGCAGTATAAACCTTGATGATGGGTCTACAATCTTAACTCACTGATCTTTTATTATCTGCTCTTCCCCCTTCATTCAAACTATGGATTATATCCTCTTTCCATGTGTGTACCTTAGTGTTTTTCACTCTGTATGTCAGTACTTTCTTAACCTTAAGTTAATCTCATATGTTATAATGCTTTTGTCACCTATGTGTACGTAGCTAAACTGTATGTATTTGAATCCCATCATTTTGCACAGTATTATCATGTCTGTCTCTCCATCTTTCACTCAGGTGTCAAATGCATTCAGTTGCCGCCACTAATAGAAGTGATACTGCACAGCGGGTAACAGACTTTATAGATTTCTGTCAAGGTGACAAATTCATTCAGGTCAGTCTTTCCCTAAACCAAGCAACACCCTTTCGCTTTCAGAATAAACAAAATGATACATGGCAGACATGATGTCTATAACTTATCTCTCTCTCTTTTCAGACAGTACAGGTAAACTGCAGTGCAAAAAGTAACATAAGGTAACAGCATGTCAGTATGTTTCTGTATTTATTTCCAAATGTTATTTAGTTTTTATCTGATCACAGTGGGGTGTATGCGTTGTTTACAGACAAACAACCTGCGATGTGCTGCTGCAGCTCAGCCGCGCTGTTTCAGCATGTGAACTGCAGCGTGCTGGAGACTCTGCACTGCAGCAAGCTGCTGACACACAAATAGAAGTGAGAATCACAGGAGAGGTGGAGAGAGTCGGTGAGCATTTTTTAATAGCACACACACACACACACCACACCACACACACACACAGACACACACACACACACACACACACACACACACACACACCACACCACACACACACACACACACACACACACACACACACACATTGCCCTGTAAGTATATACATGACAGGTTTCTCCAAATATGCTTTTTTCTTCAATTTGTTTGTGTATCTCAACTGGCAGTGTTTGTTTATGTTTTGGATACTTCATGCTTTTTTACATTTGGATTTTTGGTTGTCCCTTTAAATAACAAACAGACATATAGTATTAGGGGTTAACGCATACATACACATTATTTAGCAAAAATGCAGTCCAGCTTTGATCACAGTCAATACAATGACACTGCAGGAGCTCACATATTATATATGGTGTGTGTGTGTGTGTGTGTATATGCGTGTGCATGCGTGTGCATGATTGTATGTATGTTTGTGTGTCGTAAACTATCTCAAACTAAATCTAAATTTAGAAACAGAAAAACAAATGTGTTGCACTGTTCTTGTGAGGATTCTTATTGACATAATTAATTCCCTCTCCCAAGATGACATTTATAACATCATGCCTTACCCCAATAACACACAATGAATTTCCCACTCACAGTTACTTATCTTCCCCCTTTTAATTGTGTTTCACATCAGGTCGGGGGTATTTGTGGGGATGTGGAGCCCTCGAGTGGCAGGTTGTGAGGTGTACATCCACTTCTTCACTGGATGATATTTGTCAAGCTAACACAAACCCCAAGCTGACATGGTGAGTAAAGTATTCTGAATAAGCTTATTTGAACATGCATACCCAGTTTCTTATTAGTGTTTATTTTCCTAGTTCCTTCTTAGAACCCCAACTCATACCAAGCTCCTACAACCTGATAAAGAATTTGGCTGCAGTGAATATCACAGTATGTAATGCCGACACCCAATATAATGAAGTACATTTCACTTCTGCCACCGCTGCTGTAAACATATTCTCTCAACCTCAGGTGAAGCGCCTAGCTTTTGTGACTGCACTGCTTTCTGCAATTCTTCAAGTAAGAACAACTGTTTGAATATTTTGTACTAAAATCTCTATGTTTTGTGTAAATACTGTACATGTGCCCAAACCCCCAATTATATAGCCTGTAATGTTATAAGTAAGTGTGTCCTTTGAATACATGGATGTTGTAAAAATAACAAACTATAGGTTTATATTCGGAAATGTTCATATTAGCATGAGAAGGTTCACTCACATATTTACACGCTAAATATAAGGCTGTAGCCGGCTGAGCTTAGTAATGTTATAAGTGTCTACTTTGAATATATAGGATTATAAAAAAAGTCTTTGTTAGCACACATACTGAAATCAGGTGGAAAGAGCTAACTTGGCTAAATAGTTTAATTAACAAACAAGATATAGGAAGTTAATTAGTGAAATGTAGTGCTGGTAGGTTTACCATTATTTATTTTTAGATCCATGAAGCTGTTTCCATCTTCTTCCATTCTTTGTGCTAGGCTAACCATATCCTGTCTGTAGCTTATGTAGCTATATCTGTAGGCTGTACGTTATCGTTGTCCTTCTTTCCCAAATTACTGAAATACTCCTTTAATTGAAAGGTAGGGTAGGGTGTAACAAATATGTCCATAAAATGCCCCTGACATCTTCTCCTTTGTTTTTAATTTTCCTCTTTAGGACAGTTTTTTTGCCATTAGAATAAATATTCACAGTGTCTCTGTTAATGTTAACCTCCTAAAAACATGGGTATGTACAGCAAAGTATAATTTACATAACTTCTTATTGAATTTACATGCCTATGTACTGACTTTATTACCGTATTTAACAGTTGGCTGGACTTGCCCGCATGTGTCTGTCAATGTCAGCGTGAGTTTCTATTAATTTTCAATTACAATTTATACATGGAGACCATGGAGAGAAATTATAACAGTTCACCTAAGAGACGTAATGTGACAATTATTTGTTTCCAGGTCAGAGTGCCAAGATATTTTTAGAGCGCTACCAGGTAAAGTTTTCTGCTGCTTGATACTTACTCAAAACCTTATAAAATCACATTGAGGTTGCTGTTAATCATGCTTTCTGAATTATTACTTTATCCAGCATGCTCATCTGGAATGCCACGGGACAGAACAGAGGTAAAGATTACTTGCTGTTGTCAATGATGAATACAGACGGATAAAGACAATCATAACATTTCAATACAGAATGAGGCACCATTGATGTTTTTGAGGATCAATTCCGGGATCTGATGTTAGGAATGTTTTACATCCTTTCTGCTGGTATTAGGTTGTACAGCTGCATGGTGATACTGGAGATGTCTGGACCTGTCAATGGTTGTTTCCTGAAAAAACTTCTGAAGCAAATTATTGACAGAGACAATTATATAACAAATGAAAAGCCACTTACACGCATGGGTTCGTCTACAAGTGTATCTCTTTTTCCTTATTATATATAATATAATATGTTGTTATTATATTAACATCTATTATATGTTATTGACCGTACTCTTTGTGTCCCCAGTGGTTTGTGGTCCTCCTGGTTTGGCAGTCCGTACTCTGTTGGGGTCCAACCTGACCTGGGTTGAAAGTGACCTGCTGATGTCAGACGTCTGCCAACCTGACCCCCACTTCTGCTTAAATGGTAAATCTATCAAATATAGTTCATATACATATATTCATGGTGGCTTTAGAAAATTGAAATTGAAATGTTTTGTTTGTTTTTTGGTTTATAGTTTTTCATTTTGGGTTAACATTATAGTCATTATAGTTGTCCTGTGAAATGTAGGAACTCACAAACAAAGGAAATGCTAGTATGTATAATAATGTAGTCAGCGGTTGGATTACACTGTTCTCAGCATATCTTGTAGGTGTTAGTTGGCAAATCTAGTTGAGAGAAGTATCAATCTCTTCATCCAACTCTGAGAAAGAAAGCCTTATTTCCAAAATGTCAGACTTATTCAATGTTTCTCAATACAATTAGTGGAAAGTGTTTTTTAAAGACAAAATATTAAATATTCTAATAATCTTGACGTTGGCACCTGACAAGGCACTAGCCTATACAATAAAGTTCATTCAATGTATTTATAAAATGTTTTGCAATGTTTTTATTTTTTGTAGTGAGGGAAAGGAGAGCCTTGCTGTACTTCTGACTGACAGCTGCCCTCTGGAAACCATGCAAAGCACAACTATGCCTTCCACTCCAAACAAACACCTTCTCTCTACATCTTCTGAAGCTTTTACATCATCTGTGACCAACCCTACTAAACAAACTAACACTATTGTAACATCTCAACAGACAAATGCCCCACAAGGGACAGCTGATCCTAACATCATTATTTCCCTCACAACAAACAACAGAACACAGTCCTCAACAGAACAGCCCGTCCTAAGAACGACCTTACAAAACATGACTTTCAGTACAGCAGTACAAAACACAACTTTGCCAGATAACACAACACCAACCGACCAAACAAAATTGCCAAACACAACCACAGCAGACCAAGACACAACAGAATTCATACCATTATCTTCTGTTAACTCAACATTACAATTCACCACAGCAGCCCCTATGTTTCAACACTTTACGAAGCTACATTGGCTCCAAATCAAACCACAGAGTTCAAACCAACAACAGTTGATACAGTTACAGCCACTGCTAATAACACAACAGTGTACAATGTAACTTCAACAAGCACATTTACACCTTCTACCAATTACACAACAATGTCCAATGTAACTACATTTACAACTTCTCAACAATCACACAACAAAGTACAATGCCAACTGTAGTTTTAGCCTCTGCCCAATCACACAACAGAGTATAATGTTACAACAGTTACACCTTCTAAAAATCCACACAACAGAGTACAGTGTTACAACAGTTTAAACCTTCTACCAATCACTCAACAGATTACAATGCAACTACAGTTTACTCACTCTTACGATCACACAACAGATTACAATGCAACTACAGTTACTCACTCTTACGATCACACAACAGATTACAATGAAACTATAGTAACACCCTTCTACCAACCACTCAACAGATTACAATGCAATAACAGTTACACCTTCTGACAATCACACAACAGAGAACATTGTGACTACAGTTACTCCTGTTACCAACCACACAGAGAACAATGTGACTACAGTTACTCCTGTTACCAACCACACAACAGAGAACAATGTGACTGCAGTTACTCCTGTTACCAACCACACAGAGAACAATGCGACTACACTTACTCCTGTACCAACCACACAACAGAGAACATTGTGACTACAGTTACTCCTGTTACCAACCACACAGAGAACAATGTGACTACAGTTACTCCTGTTACCAACCACACAGAGAACATTGTGACTACAGTTACTCCTGTTACCAACCACACAACAGAGAACATTGTGACTACAGTTACTTCTGTTACCAACCACACAGAGAACATTGTGACTACAGTTACTCCTGTTACCAACCACACAGAGAACATTGTAACTATAGTAACACCTTCTACCAACCACTCAACAGATTACAATGCAATAACAGTTACACCTTCTGACAATCACACAACAGAGAACATTGTGACTACAGTTACTCCTGTTACCAACCACACAGAGAACAATGTGACTACAGTTACTCCTGTTACCAACCACACAACAGAGAACAATGTGACTGCAGTTACTCCTGTTACCAACCACACAGAGAACAATGCGACTACACTTACTCCTGTACCAACCACACAACAGAGAACATTGTGACTACAGTTACTCCTGTTACCAACCACACAGAGAACAATGTGACTACAGTTACTCCTGTTACCAACCACACAGAGAACATTGTGACTACAGTTACTCCTGTTACCAACCACACAACAGAGAACATTGTGACTACAGTTACTTCTGTTACCAACCACACAGAGAACATTGTGACTACAGTTACTCCTGTTACCAACCACACAGAGAACATTGTGACTACAGTTACTCCTGTTACCAACCACACAGAGAACATTGTGACTACAGTTACTCCTGTTACCAACCACCAGAGAACATTGTGACTACAGTTACTCCTGTTACCAACCACACAGAGAACATTGTGACTACAGTTACTCCTGTTACCAACCACACAGAGAACATTGTGACTACAGTTACTCCTGTTACCAACCACACAGAGAACATTGGGACTACAGTTACTCCTGTTACCAACCACACAGAGAACATTGACTACAGTTACTCCTGTTACCAACCACACAGAGAACAATGTGACTACAGTTACTCCTGTTACCAACCACACAGAGAACATTGTGACTACAGTTACTCCTGTTACCAACCACACAGAGAACAATGTGACTACAGTTACTCCTGTACTAACCACACCAACAGAGAACATTGTGACTACAGTTACTCCTGTTACCAACCACACACAAGAACATTGTGACTACAGTTACTCCTGTTACCAACCACACAGAGAACATTGTGACTACAGTTACTCCTGTTACCAACCACACAGAGAACATTGTGACTACAGTTACTCCTGTTACCAACCACACAGAGAACATTGTGACTACAGTTACTCCTGTTACCAACCACACAGAGAACAATATGACTACAGTTACTCCTGTTACCAACCACACAGAGAACATTGTGACTACAGTTACTCCTGTTACCAACCACACAGAGAACAAGTGACTACAGTTACTCCTGTTACCAAACCACACAGAGAACATTGTGACTACAGTTACTCCTGTTACCAACCACACAGAGAACAATGTGACTACAGTTACTCCTTTTACCAACCACACAGAGAACATTGTGACTACAGTTACTCCTGTTACCAACCACACAGAGAACAATGTGACTACAGTTACTCCTGTTACCAAACCACACAGAGAACATTGTGACTACAGTTACTCCTGTTACCAACCACACAGAGAACAATGTGACTACAGTTACTCCTGTTACTAACCACACAACAGAGAACATTGTGACTACAGTTACTCCTGTTACCAACCACACAACAGAGAACATTGTGACTACAGTTACTCCTGTTACCAACCACACAGAGAACATTGTGACTACAGTTCTCCTGTTACCAACCACACAGAGAACATTGTGACTACAGTTACTCCTGTTACCAACCACACAGAGAACATTGTGACTACAGTTACTCCTGTTACAACCACACAAACAGAGAACATTGTGACTACAGTTACTCCTGTTACCAACCACACAAAAACATTGTGACTACAGTTACTCCTTTTACCAACCACAGAGAACATTGTGACTACAGTTACTCCTGTTACCAACCACACAGAGAACAATGTGACTACAGTTACTCCTGGTACCAACCACACAACAGAGAACAATGTGACTACAGTTACTCCTGTTACCAACCACACAGAGAACATTGTGACTACAGTTACTCCTGTTACCAACCACACAGAGAACATTGTGACTACAGTTACTCCTGTTACCAACCACACAACGAGAACATTGTGACTACAGTTACTCCTGTTACCAACCCAACACAAAACATTGTGACTACAGTTACTCTGTTACCAACCACAAAGAGAACATTGGACTACAGTTACTCCGTTACAACCACACAGAGAACATTGTGACTAAGTTACTCCTGTACCAACCACACAGAGAACATTGTGACTACAGTTACTCCTGTTACAACCACACAACAGAGAACATTGTGACTACAGTTACTCCTGTTACCAACCACACAAAGAAACATTGTGACTACAGTTACTCCTTTTACCAACCACACAGAGAACATTGTGGACTACAGTACTCCTGTTACCAACCACACAGGAGAACAATGTGACTACAGTTAATCCTGGTACCAACCACACAACAGAGAACAATGGACTACAGTTACTCCTGTTACCAACCCACACAGAGAACATTGTGACTACAGTTACTCCTGTTTACCAACCACCACAGAGAACATTGTGACTACAGTTACTCCTGTTACCAACCACAACAGAGAACATTGTGACTTACAGTTACTCCTGTTACCAACCACACAGAGAACAATGTGACTACAGTTACTCCTGTTACCAACCACAACAGAGAACATTGTGCTACAGTTACTCCTGTTACCAACCACATAGAGAACATTGTGACTACAGTTACTCCTGTTACCAACCACACAGAGAACATTGTGACTACAGTTACTCCTGTTACCAACCCACACAGAGAACAATGTGACTACAGTTACTCCTGTTACTAACCACACAACAGAGAACATTGTGACTACAGTTACTCCTGTTACCAACCACACAGAGAACATTGTGACTACAGTTACTCCTGTTACCAACCACACAGAGAACAATGTGACTACAGTTACTCCTGTTACCAACCACACAGAGAACAATGTGACTACAGTTTACTCCTGTTACCAACCACACAACAGAGAACATTGTGACTACAGTTACTGCTGTTACCACCACACAGAGAACATTGTGACTACAGTTACTCCTATTACCAACCACACAGAGAACATTGTGACTACAGTTACTCCTGTTACCAACCACACAGAGAACATTGTGACTACAGCTACTCCTGTTACCAACCACACAGAGAACATTGTGACTACAGTTACTCCTGTTACCAACCACACAGAACATGTGACTACAGTTACTCCTGTTACTAACCACACAGAGACAATGTGACTACAGTTACTCCTGTTACCAACCACACAGAGAACAATGTGACTACAGTTACTCCTGTTACCAACCACACAACAGAGAACATTGTGACTACAGTTACTCCTGTTACCAACCACACAGAGAACATTGTGACTACAGTTACTCCTGTTACCAACCACACAGAGAACATTGTGACTACAGTTACTCCTGTTACCAACCACACAGAGAACATTGTGACTACAGTTACTCCTGTTACCAACCACACAGAGAACAATGTGACTACAGTTACTCCTGTTACCAACCACACAGAGAACATTGTGACTACAGTTACTCCTGTTACCAACCACACAGAGAACAATGTGACTACAGTTACTCCTGTTACCAACCACACAACAGAGAACATTGTGACTACAGTTACTCCTGTTACCAACCACACAGAGAACATTGTGACTACAGTTACTCCTGTTACCAACCACAAGAGAACATTGTGACTACAGTTACTCCTGTTACTAACCACACAGAGAACATTGTGACTACAGTTACTCCTGTTACCAACCACACAGAGAACAATGTGACTACAGTTACTCCTGTTACCAACCACACAGAGAACATTGTGACTACAGTTCCTCCTGTTACCAACCACACAGAGAACATGTGACTTCAGTTACTCCTGTTACCAACCACACAGAGAACAATGTGACTACAGTTACTCCTGTTACCAACCACACAGAGAACAATGTGACTACAGTTACTCCTGTTACCAACCACACAGAGAACATGTGACTACAGTTACTCCTGTTACCACACCACACAACAGAGAACATTGTGACTACAGTTACTCCTGTTACAACCACACAGAGAACATTGTGACTACAGTTACTCCTGTTACCAACCACACAACAGAGAACATTGTGACTACAGTTACTCCTGTTACCAACCACACAGAGAAACATTGTGACTACAGTTACTCCTGTTTACCAACCACACAGAGAACATTGTGACTACAGTTACTCCTGTTACCAACCACACAGAGAACAATGTGACTACAGTTACTCCTGTTACCAACCACACAGAGAACATTGTGACTACAGTTACTCCTGTTACCAACCACACAACAGAGAACATTGTGACTACAGTTACTCCTGTTACCAACCACACAGAGAACATTGTGACTACAGTTACTCCTGTTACCAACCACACAGAGAACAATGTGACTACAGTTACTCCTGTTACCAACCACACAGAGAACAATGTGACTACAGTTACTCCTGTTACCAACCACACAACAGAGAACATTGTGACTACAGTTACTCATTCAACAAACCACACATCAGTGTACAAAGTATCTAAAGTCACTCCTTTGTCCAACCACACAACAGAATACAATGCTACTACATTTATACCTTATACCAACCACTCAACAGATTACAATGCAATTACAGTTACAACTTTTAACAATCACACAAAAGAGTACAATGTAACTACAGTTACTCCTTCTACCACCACACCCACAGAGTACAATGTAACTAGAGTTACTCCATCTACAAACACATAACAGATTACAATGTAACCACAGTTACTCATTCTACAAACCACACAATAGAGAACAATGTAACTACAGTTACTCCTTCTACCAACCACACAACAGAGTACAATGTAACTAGTGTTACTCCTTATATCAACCACACAACAAAGTACAATGCAACTACAGTTACATCTACAATTAACCACAAACAGATTACAATGCAACTACAATTTATACCAATCCTACTACAGAGAACAATGTTACTAGAGTTACACCTTTTAACAATCACACAACAGAGTACAATGTATCTACAATTGGCAGCTACAGAAAAGACAACAGTACATTTACAACAAAGAACACAACATTTAGCACATTCACAGCCTCTCCCAACCACACTGCAGTGAGTAATGTAACTGCAGCTTCCAATAATCACACAACAGTCTCAAACAATTATACAACACAGTATAGCTTAACTACAGCTGATGCCAATTGGGACTTACACAATAGTACATTTACAGCAAAAAACACAACAGTTAGCACATTCACAGCCTCTCCCAACCACACTGTAGTGATTAATGTAACTGCAGCTTCCAACAATCACACAACAGTTTCAAACAATTATACAACACAGTATAACCTAACTACAGCTGATGCCAATTGGGACTTACACAATAGTACATTTACAACAAATAATGCAACAATAAACACATTTACAGCATCTCCCAATTACACAACTGAAAAAAATGTAACTACAGTCTCTAACAATTACACAAAGAATGTAACTACAACGACTGAATCTCAAAACAAAACAGCAACAGACAATGTAACCACTGCATCTATCATTGAAACACAACTGACCACAACTGCTCCCACTGCTCAACAACTTAATGTAACTCTCAATGGTGATATAACTTCGAGAAAATACTCAACTGTGGACAATCTGACCTCTGTTGTTGACAACATAACTAAACCTACAGCAGATCCACTTAACAACCAGACTAAAAATCCCACCACATCTAGAGTTAGACCCTACACCACATCAACCAACAAAAATGATACCTTCACCACAGTGGCCAATGCTGTCAATACCATCATCAATCACAATCAAACTGCAGTAACAAGATTCAACCACAGTACCACAGTACGCAGTCCAACCAATGACTTTAACCTGACCACTAAAGAAGAAGTTCATTTGAAAACTACAAAGTCAACCACACCAACTAAGCATGGTACACATCCGTCCTGGAAAAACACTACTACTGCAAAGGTTTCCTTGACTTCCTCTATAACAACTTTCCAGATCAACACCCTCCCCATAAAAACCACAACGTTACCTGGTATGTATAGGTTAGACAACATAATTTTGCTGTAAAAGCTTGCTGTTTAGAAAGCTGTTTAAAGTTCAAATGACTTGTTGAGGAAGTCATCGATGAGGCAATCGTTTTAGTAGCATTACAACAATACATTTATTAATGGTGTAGTTCCTTAATCTGCCTGGATAGAATGATTTTCTGTGTAGCAGATAGGGAGGAATCCTCGATCAAACCCCAAAGTAGAAAACTGATATATTCTATCAATACAATGGCCACTTTATAACTTGATGTACTGTGTGTGTTATGTCCATATCCATTGCAGAGACAACTACAAGTCAAGAGGCACAGGAGGAACTAGCAAACGAGCTGCTGAATCAAGCACAAAATGCCTCTCAGCTGAACTCTTCTCAGGTGAAGCTACAGTTCATTACAGTATGCAAGAAGAACATTTTTTTGCAAGAAAATGTGGAATCCTTAAGAGTTAACTTTATAATTTGATTGGGGATGCAGGTTGCACAGTTGGTTGGGAACTTGGAAGAAGCTTCTGGATGGCTCCTCTGTCTCTAAGGCAGTGGGACAAAAGGTCATCAACGTGTCAGCAACCTGATGGAGGGCAACTCAGTGGCCCTCTCTGCATCTGCGAACAGGTACTTATTTCACAACCATTAGCCATATGTATTCATATTCATTCGATTTTTTTCAAATAATTGTTTGTGTTTGTTTCTGTATACAGACTGGTTCAAGTGGTAGAAGATGTAGGTCTTAAGTTGATTGTCCCTGGTGACAGAGAGATCCTTTCCCTCTGGTTCAGTGGTTCTAGCAGTGAGGAGTATCGATGGGACCAACTTTCCACAAACATCTTTTAACATTTTCAACACTGATAATGTCCAGGTAGACAATATTTTAAATTGTTGTCATCTGTATTCATCGTATTTCATAAGGCGCAAAGAATCCTATGCAGAATTACCTAAAAACTGCTCTCTTTCTAGTGGCCAGCACAGGTTGCAGAAATCCAATTGTATAGAATTCTCTACAAAAATGAATCCACTTCTTCTAAAACCAAAAGGCAACAGGGCAGCAAACATTCCTTTGACAACATAATTATTATGCTATGATCTAAATTAATTTGGAATTTAATTGTTAGACAAAATAAAAATAAGACAACATTTATGTAAAATTAATATTCATCATATGATCATTCTTTCTTCTTCTTTTTATTTGTATTGACATTTTTGTTAATTAAACCCCCACAAATGTAGGCAAACACTTTTCTATCTTTGCTACACACATTTCTCAGACGAACGACAACTCCTGAACAATTGACATTTACTCTGTTGACAAAAGCGATTTAAGTTTTTTCCAGTCAGAGAGAAAACTTGTACAAAATGACAGGAGCAAATGTCTCTAGATGCAAACATAGTGACAGAACAAAGTGATTTTTAAAACTTAAAACTGGAAGTGCCAAACTTTTATGTTAACAATGTATTAACAATTTGTGCAACCAGCTCCGTGCACTCAGCAGATCCAGGTCCAAAAGGTCAGGTTCTGCTCTTGGGTCTGTTTCTTTGCCCTCCTCCCTCACTGCGGGTCTCAGTCCTGAAGACCAGCAGCTGGCAAACAGGGTCCAGTTCACCTTTTACACCAAACCTGCCCTATTCCAGGTACTTATTCATCTCTTACAGAGTTTTTCTCAAAAATATTGAAGTATTTTCTAATGTTCATTTTATGATCTACAAGCAGATTTTCTCTATTAGACAAATGTTTATTTTTTAGATAACACCATGCATGTTTTTGACAGTCATTTATCATATAACCTTCCTGTAAAAAGATTCTGGCTGTCTATCTTTTGTGTAGGATGATGCATTAAACAACCAAACCCTTGTCAGTCCAGTCCTGGCTGCCAGTGTGACTAATCTGTCAATCAGCAATTTGGCTGAGAACATTCAGTTTACTATCCGAAATGTCAACCCGATAGATGTGAGTGTGCACACAAATAATAGTAGTTATTTCATCCAAAAAAGTGTCCTGCATTAATCCAAATCTACAAGTAATTGCATTTTGATGTTCAGATAAACAAAAGTCTTTGAGTCAACTTAAATAATATAAACGTTTTTTTTTAGAAATGATCTACAAATAAAACGTGTGTTTGTACTTTTAATTTGATTTGCAGGGAAACTACTCAGCCTCCTGTACATTTTGGGACTTCACTCAGAATGGTGAGTGCAATGCATGCTAATTGAGTTTGTTACATTTCTAAAGGTATTGAAATCCCTGTTTGTTGTTTCTCGTGTTCAGGCGGAGGAGGCTGGAGCTCTGCTGGCTGCTTTGTTGTCAATAATACTCCGGAAGAAACAACCTGCAGCTGCAACCATCTCACTAGTTTTGCAATTCTGCTGGTGTGTATTTTTGCCTTTTTTTATTATGCTGGTTTATATTTGTTTGGTAGGTATGATCTAACTCTGTCTTGTATCAAATGGTTAAAGAGAGAAATTATTATGGTTACAGGCTGCTGTTGGGCTAAGTGTATTCACTGTTTATTTATTTTGTGTACCCAAGGATTTGTCCAGAGAAGGAATTATTGATCGTCAACAGGCACAAATTCTTACATTCATCACCTACATCGGCTGTGGAATCTCTGCCATTTTCCTTGCACTCACTTTACTGACTTATCTTTTATTTGAGTAAGAATCTGTTTTTACCAAGTCTACTTTAATCCAAGATTTAATTATTTGGTTATAAAGCAAAAATAAAAAAGGATAAAGCCAATTTATTTGCCTGCAAGTATCCTAAAAATAATTTTCTACGCAGAAAACTGATGCGGGATATTCCTGCCAAGATCCTGGTTCAACTCTGCCTCTCCCTCCTCTTCCTCAACCTTGTCTTCTTGCTGGACGGCTGGCTGGCACTGTACCCAGCGGTTGGGCTGTGCATTAGCACTGCCTTCTTCCTGCACTACTTCCTGCTTACATCATTTACCTGGGCGGGGCTTGAGGCCCTGCACATGTACCTGAGCATCGTCCGAGTTTTCACTCCTTACCTCAGCAGATACATGCTCAAGTTCTCACTGATAGGCTGGGGTGGGTAAAATGAACCTCCAAATTGTCAACATGTTTACAAATATGCAATACAGTATATTTATTTGAATGTTTTCAAAAAATATGTGATATAACAATTCTAGTATCTATCATTTTTTCCCATAATTTGTTGGGATATACTGAAATTGTTCTACTGATTTAAAATCTGGTCTTTGCAGGCATCCCTCTTCTTGTGGTGATTGTTGTAATATCAGTGGACAAAGACAACTATGGTGTGGTCACATATGGAAAATACACAGATGGCACTTCAGACGACTTGTAAGTTATGCTTAAATCTCTCAGTTTTTTTGAACACATTTTCAAAAAGATTTATTTTCTTTTGTTGATTGTTTTTTCAATAAACCATAAATTGAGCCAGCAGTCCAAGACTGTTTCTGTGTTCTAGCTGAATGTGTTTTAATTTTAAACACATGTGCAAATATATTACAAATGTATAATGGTATTGCTTTATTTTGATGAAAGTAATTTTTATTTATAAATAGAAAACATAAATTAAGGAACATTATTTAAATGAAAAAAATAATCCATTGTCGCTGTTGTGATGTGTTTACTGTACTCTAATTTTATCATTAGGCTAAAACATTTAAATTAAATGTCTTCAAGCTTCAAGTATTCAGGTTTAAAATATCTACTATGAAAAAGCTTAATTAGGCTCCTTCTCTGAGCAGGTTCCTTTCTCCAAATTCAGAAGTCAGACTTTTCAACCCAAGCAGAAAATAAGATAATCTAACAACTGTTTTTCTCTGTCACGATAATCTGCCATTTACAAATATATCTATCTTGTGCAATCACTGTATAATGTGTAATTATATGTATGCACAGTACAGTTCTACAAACAAGCAATTAGTAAAATGTAGTCTTGAGTTCTTGAGCATCTGTAACATTTACACTGAGGGATCCAAAGTTTGATTTGATTTTAAGCGACCCCCCTGCAATATAGTATCACAATAAACACCATAGCACCCATTAATGCCTAATGCTACCACCTTGTTTATTCATCAAAACATTTGCATTATTTGTTTCGTTGTGGCATTCTTGTAACACCATAATAGGCATATGACATAGAACCCTACCTGGCACATAATGACAATTTTCTTTTAAAATGATAGCCTTTTTGTAGTTAACTATAGACTTAACTTTTCCTTGTTTTTAATGTTTTACCCTGTAGCTGTTGGCTGCGTAATGACATCGCCTTCTATGTGGGAGTGGTAGCCTACTTCCTCCTGATCTTTGCTCTGTGCCTGCTGGTCTTCATTATTGTTATGGTCCAGCTGTCCCGGATCAAGAAGCAGAACCCCCAGAACCAGCCTCCCAACAGGGGGGTGATGACAGATCTGCGCAGCATTGCTGGTCTAATCGTGCTGCTCGGCCTCACCTGGGGGTTTGCTCTGTTTGCCTGGGGACCCCTTTACTTACCCTTTGTTTACCTTTTCACCATATTCAACTCTCTGCAAGGTGAGACTTGTATTTATGTGCTTTTTATGATCAATTCATATAAGTTTATGATTTGCAAATGTATCCCATTTTTTTCTATATCATTTGTTCTGTACAGGATTTCTTGTCTTTATTTTCCACTGTGCTGTGAAGGAGAATGTCCGTAGGCAGTGGAGAACATATCTTTGCTGTGGGAAACTGCGTTTGGCTGAGAATTCAGGTAAGCAGTAAATGTGTTTTTATACTATAGTATCATTTGACTGAACATGAGGTGAAAGCCCCAGGTGCCTAGTGATGGCCTAAATGTATGTCAGAAATCATACTCACACATCTAAACACACAGACATACTACACATACTTTTAGATTCAGACTTTCAGGACATCATTATATGAGCAGTTCTTTGTAAAACTATAATAATAATAATAATAATAATAACATTTAATTATGAACCAGTAAAAAGGCACTACTTTTTCTATCTTCTTCTTCTATTTAGCAAATACAAGTCAGCTACAAGAAAATACTTAGTCATACAAGTAAAATAAATGTTTTTAAGTTGATAACACTTACATTATTTGATTCTGACACTGGCCAATAAAAAAGAAAATACATTTTAAAAGCATTTTAAAACTTATATAAGCTTGGTCATATTTACTTTTTGCCAGATTGGAGTCGGACAGCCACCCAGAACAGGATGAATCTTTCGGTTGCCACAGCAACCACCTCAGCTCCCCACTTAACCTCTCGAAGCTCTTCCACCATCAGTGATAGCACCAATAGCAATGGTAAGTTCACAGGTCGCAATGGCAGACCTGATTTTTTATAATCTTTAATACTATATGCCAGCATATTATTAAAATATACTATGTGTTGCTTTCCCACAGGGTCTGTGTTTGCGGACAGCGGAATATCTGACAGCTCCAACAGCGACGCCATCCTTAACGAGATTCACAGACTAAATATTTCATTGTAAGGAGAGACCTGACAAATGTGTCAAGCATCCATTTGTGATTCAAATATTTATTTTCTTTGAGAGAACCATGGTGGTGATGGTGACAGTGATAATTCTCCTGCAGCATGAGTAAACAAAAAGAAAACTAATCACAGGAGTGGTTGCTCACAGAAATCCTCAGTGTTACCCAATATTCCGGTTTTACAGGTGTCATGAAGGACAGAAGAAGTGAGACTGAAGAACTTTTGCGAGGAGTATGATTATTGCTTGAATGCAACAAGTTGACTTGATGCCTTTTCTACATCAAGAGTAGAATATATGAAGTGTACAGTAGCTATGCTTCTGACTGAATAAAATCATTATTTCACTGTAACAGCCAACTTAGTCTGCACACTGTAGCTTGTTCTAAACTCTTATTACTGTTTGCATAAAGCAGATTATATCAATACCTTTTACCATCTTTGTAATATTTACATTTAAACACACATGAATCATAGGCTGAAATGGAATAGGAAATTCAAAATTGTCTAATCACCCAAAGATGTCATTTATATGTACAAGAGACTGTTCTTTTTTCATACAAATTATATTTTTTGGTTTTTGCTAACCAGTTTGCAACAACAGCCGGCAAAATAGGGCCCAATGGATGTGCATGTGTTAAGGGAAGGACATAAACCATAGATTAAGAGATAACAAAATATAATATAAGTATATATTATATGTAACAATAATATTGACTGTTATCAATATTTGGATAATATCAAACTTTGACCTTCTAAATACATTGTTTCTTTATATTTCACATGATCTTTGAATTACACAGTAGATCCTGTATTGCCATAAGCTAACAGGTTTCTTCGCATAATATTTTCACATGATTTAAATGAAAATGTTCAGTGATTAGATTTGATATATGAAATATTAATCATAAATGTATGATCAATTATATACGGTATATAAATACACTAGTGTCTTTTGTATTTGAATATGCTTTATAGCCTTTTGTTGTTGCATTATAATCACTGATGTGAAGATGACATATATCCTTCTATCTATTATTCCAGTTATTTTTTATTTACCTCCATAGAATTCATAAACAGACTGATATTCTTCACATCATCCTATGTCTCTGTAAAGAAACAGCAGGAATTAATCAGTCCCGCCCCCACTTTGCTCCCCTGGCCTGATTTGGCGTTACAGCTGGAGCGATTGCCCATTGGTCTCCATTTATATTTTTCACAGAGACATCAGGAGTTTAACAGCCGAATCTTTGATCAATTTACCGAGCTTCTGTACACTCCAACACTAAATAAACAATATGCAGTGCCTCATTTCCATCTGTAGACTACACAGTTTAAGCTGGAGCTAGACAGATCAGTCTGATGTACTGAAAGTGGACTGGGTTATAGAGGGGACTTGTATATAAAACATAATCAAAACTTGAATAATCATCAGGCCCAGCATGCTCAGTCCCTTGTCAGTACCGCAGGTACATCTTCTCTTCGTTATATTAAAAACTTGATTGAAATCTCAAACATCTTCCACCAGATGTCAGTGTTAACCAACGCTTTTGTTAATTCCATCACAGCAACTATTTTTCAGAAAACTGATCAGGGAACCTTTTTAACAGGAAAAACGTGTAGCTTATGATCGTATTTCTTCTTATTTAACAGGTCACTGCTGCCTCAAAACAATCACCAACATTTTTAAATACCTTGATCCTATCAGATTCACAGTTTTTGAGATGCAGATTAAATGTGCATAATGTATGTCTGGCTCACTTAACTAACTTTCTTGCAGATTTTACAACCTCCACGAACACCATTTTATTTAGATTTTATGGGCAGGTGGCCCATGATTTTACAACCTCACTATAATGACGAAAGTGTTGGGAGGGTGAAGGGCGGAAGAATTAAACATATATTTTGGGATTCAAGATCACAGACAACCTTCTTGTGTGCTGCTGAAATATATTGATCATTAGCACTTCAGCAGCTGTTTGCTGTTCATATATCTTCTCTATCTTCCCCACTCTGATTTCCCAACTGGTCTGAAGTTTCGAACCTCACAAAGCGTTTAAGGTGAATATAGTAAGAGCAACATTGCAATCTGAGGATATGGAAAGACATTCTTGCATGAACTTTACCTAAAATTATGCGAGTAGATCGTCAACATCAGATTGTTTAAAGTGTGCTGTTTGTTCTGTTTCAGCACTTTACTTTTAGTGAACTCACATTACTAATTCTGAGATATTGCCAGCTGTAGGCCTGAGATTGTAAAATATCTCACTGTTCATAGCTATAAACACACTGAGACATGAATATATTGGATCTATTTATTTCCCCAAATAATCTTAAACATTAAATGGTATTCTTTCTCATAAAAAACATTTTGATGGAGGGCTTTGTGTTAATATGTATAGCTAACTTAGTCAATATATGATATATTACTATACTTCTTTGTTATTGAAAACTCACCAGACGTGGTTTTAGTAAGTAGTGGTAGTAGTTAATGATAAGTGGCCCTATCGGGGTGTTAAATAAGGATCAAAAGTGTTTCTTTATTACTCCCTTTGCATACCTTAGGGCCACAGAGAAGTAAAACACAAGGAATCTAAGCTCAGGCAAAGCAGCTTTTATTCCTGTCCCTCCTCTGTGCCCATAAATACTTTTTTATAGATGTAAATGTTCTAAAAATATCAATGCCTGCCTGCACAGTTATTTCTTTGTGAAGTAATCAGTGCATTTCCATACCGACCACTTTTGAAGCTGTAAACTGTAATGCAGCCTACATGAATAGCGGCATTTTATTTGAAACCAAAAATAATTGCTTATCATGAGCACTCCTTGGCTCAGCAGAAATACAAATGTCCTCTGGGAAACATCGGATCAATGAGGCAAACCTTTCATCAGATTTTGATTGAAAGGAGTCACTGAATCAGCAAGATTTTTATTGTTCGGCAAATTGGGAATTTGAGGTCATTTTTATGTGAGATTGTTGTCCTCCAGCTATTAAAGGCCTTTTACGTTTGTATAGATATTTAATGTGTGTTCACATTAGTTGGGCTATGTTGAAGGTTTGTTTAGTTGCACAGCTCTGTTATAAGAAAACAAGAGCTTGTCAACTGTGGCACATGAACTAGCTATTTTATTGAGTAGAGTAGTTCAAACCGGAGAGACGTGATGTAAGAATTACATATTTATTGTTTACACGTCATATGAATGAAATGATTGCCATGATAGTACAACAGGAGAATGTAATGGTGTTTGGCGATTAGGCCCCCGGTTTGCAGGATAATCATTCAGGAGGGAAAGCACCGCTCCGATGAAATCCCCGGGGTCTAGACACTGGTGGTGGTGATGAGTAGGTGAGACCAGTCTGAAGGAGGAAGGTTTAGCTTTGTCCTGAAGGAGGCGAGAGGGGTGGAGGCGGGTTGCGTGTGATCATCTGCAATGACAACTGACAGGGAGGAAGAGCAGGTATTTAAGGCATTTGGCATGTGCAGCGATTGGCTGCTGAGGCGTGACGCCCTCATATTTAATGAGGGGGGAAGGGAGCCATAGAGTGACGTGTGAGTGACTCGAGTTAGGTCTTCCTTATTGAACTTGCGCTAAAGCTTTCATTTCAAACCGGAGAGACGTGATGTAAGAATTACATATTTATTGTTTACACGTCATATGAATGAAATGATTGCCATGATAGTACAACAGGAGAATGTAATGGTGTTTGGCGATTAGGCCCCCGGTTTGCAGGATAATCATTCAGGAGGGAAAGCACCGCTCCGATGAAATCCCCAAAACCAGTGAAGTATGAATACTGAGATGAACTGAGTTGCTTACCTTGTGGGGTGACTGGTGATCTGGGGAGGAGAGATAATAGATTAACACGTATATGAGCGACACTGTGCCGGAATCACTGCCGGAGCTTACTGGTCATGCTGAGACTCTGACTGCCGAAATCAGTGCCGGTCTTATCTGAAAACGACCTGCGGGTCGCATGCCTGGCCAGCAGGGCTTGACTACGCCGAGGAGCGAGCGGTTTCGTTTTGTAACGGTGGCCCAACGTCCACGACACCGAAGTGTACGGTAGCCTTCCGCTACGACACTGAAGTGTACGGTGGCCTTCCGCCACGCCTGACTTCGCAGGCTATTATATATATATATATATATATATATATATATTATTTTTTTTTTTTCTTTATTTCTTTTTCCTTTGTTTTGTAACTGACACCGAAGTGTACGGTGGCCTTCCGCCACGCCTGACTTCGCAGGCTATTATATATATATATATATATATATATATATATATATATATTATTTATTTTTTTTCTTTATTTCTTTTTCCTTTGTAACTGACACCGAAGTGTACGGTAGCCTTCCGCTACGACACCGAAGTGTACGGTGGCCTTCCGCCACGCCTGACTTCGCAGGCTATATATATATTTTTTTTTTTCTTTATTTCTTTTTCCTTTGTTTTGTAACTGACACCGAAGTGTACGGTGGCCTTCCGCCACGCCTGACTTCGCAGGCTATATATATATATATATATATATATATATATATATATTTTTTTTTTTCTTTACTCTTCATTTCTTTTCCTTTGTTTTGTAACTGGCACCGAAGTGTACGGTGGCCTTCCGCCACGCCTGACTTCGCAGGCTATATATATATATATATATATATATATATATCTTTACTCTTCATTTATTTTCCTTTGTTTTGTAACTGACACCGGAGTGTACGGTGGCCCGAGTCCACGCGGACTGCAGGAAATACATTTTACACTGATGTGTTTGAGCAAGGCCTGGGAATGAAATACCTGTGTGCCGGAGATGAAGCCCGTTACCTGTAGTTGCGGCGTGAGACGAGACATTATTCCCTGTGGGCGGGGCCCGCGGAATTAGGACAGGAATGCAGTTTTGAATATCGGGAACCTTAGTGAGACATGTATACTTGTGAATGTGTTTGAGCCACCACCAGTTATATGTATAACTACCATAGTTAGGGTCTGAGAGATCTTTGGGAAGCCCGTACGGCGCTGATGTCCATACGAATGAAGGTTGTGAAGGCGGAGGAGGACCACCGTCCTAGTTGTTGTAGGGATGAGGTAGAGAGACCTTGATTAGCAGCAGAGGTGGCTGCACCTATCCTGAAGGAATGCCCGGGTATGATATGGGTGATAGGCTGGATTTAGTGAGAACTTGCTTGGGTAGAAATTGACGGGGCCATGACCCTGCGAACCACTCTCCCTGGAAGAAACCCCCCAAAACCCATGGATGGGTGGCATCCGTGAAGACCTCATTGAGTCAGAGGAACGCACGAGGCCATCGTAAAATAAAGTAATTCCGTTCCAGTGGGCGAGCAGGAGGGACCAGAACCGAAGGTCTGAACGGCAGCCTTCGTCTAAGAAAACGCAGTCATGGAGGTTGTCGACCGCTGATGCTGCGTCCAGGAGGCGGGAGATGAACGAGCGCCCCTGGGGGATGACGTGCATGGCGAAGTTGAGGTGTCCGAGAAGGGAGAGCAACTGTTGTTTTGTGATAACTTGTTGCTCGCAGTATGACTTGGTGATGTCCTGGATGCGCTGCGATTTGTCGGAGGGGAGAGACGCCTTCATGTCTATGGAGTCGAGGATGATGCCTAAGAACTCTAAGCGTGTGACGGGACCTAACGTTTTCTCTTTGGAGAGAGGGTCACCTCACTCCTGAAGCAGTGTTTAAGCTTGGCCAGTGAGATCCCTGAGCTGTCCTGTGGCGGGTTTATGGGGAGGAAGTCGTCCGGTAGGTGAAGGACGGAGGGGATTCTGACGATGTTCAGCAGGATCCAATAGAGCGCTTCCGAGAAGGAATTGAAGATGCAGGGGCTGCTTCTGCACCCGAAGGTCGTGCGAACGCGAAGATAGAGTTTGGACTCCCACTTAATACCGAACAAGTTCCACTGAGACGGATGAATGGGGATGATTTGAAGGCATCGGTAATGTCCGCTTTGGAGAGCCGAGCTCCGTGCCCTGTGAACTTGATCATCTTTATTGCATTATCCACTGAGGCATGGTGAAGGGAGAACTGATCTGGAGGGATGATGCTATTGGCGCTGCAGAATGGGCCGGAGCAGGGAGCGGACAGATCGAAAATCAGCCTTTTATTTACGTGTGGCTATTCCGATGGGATTTGAACGGAACACTGAGAAGGGGGAGGAGCTAAAAGGACCGATTATATATCCTTTGAGAAGTTCTTTGTCGATGAGCTGGGAAACTATGTTGGGTTCTTTAGCGGCTGACTGTAAGTTTCTTGCTACGAAAGTCACTGTGGGAGATGGGAGGACCCCTACCCTGAAGCCTTGGGAGAGCCCTGACGGGAGATAGTCAACAAACACGGAATCTGTAGATAGCGCAGCTGCTGGCTGAGGGATGTTAATGGGAGTGGAGGGGTGATATTCCAGAATGTTTTTATTTATTTATTTTTTATTTTTATTTTTAATGTGTTGATGTTTCTGGCGCAGAGCCACTGTGACGGCCCGTCCACACGGTGGCGTGCGTTACAGCTTCCAAATGCTTCTGCCCATTCACTTTGAATGGGGTGACGTCACTTTTAGTAGAACTGTATTTTGGGAAGCGACGTGGTGCGTTTGCTGGCGTTGCTCGCTTCAAAAAGTTGAGCAATGTTCAACTTTTGGCGCCTCGGCAGAAGCGTCAGCCAATGAAATCCCGTTTATGCAAATCTGCCGGTACAGCGCTAGCCAATCAGACCGCGTGTATGTTGGGAGAGACTACGCAGGTAATTCCTCATATTCCAAAAATGTGAGGGAAAATTCATTATGGCGGTAGTGAATCACCCGGTGCTGTATGATCAGTCTCTGTTCGTCTACCGGGATACAAACCAGAGGAGCGAGGCATGGAGGGAGGAGGCAGAGACAGTGGGTGAAACTGGTAGGTTTTCACCTGTTGGGGATTTTTTTTTTTTTTTTTTTTTTTTCCAGTTTACTTAGTTTTAACATTGCTATTGCTTTGTGTGTCGGGGGCAAGAGATTCATGTGATTGGTTGTTGCTGCTGTGCGGACCAGTAGCGTAGGCAGAAATTTACTTTAGGGTGGGCCTGTAAAAATATAGGGTGGGCCAGATTTTTCTTCTGCGCATCGGAAACTAACCACGATCCCGCCGGTACCGGTGGCAGATTACTTTTAGAATACTTCCTTTCCTCTTCCTCCCTCCTCTTCTTTTTATCTTTTCTCCTTTTCATCTTTTCCTCTTCTTTCTCTTTAGAATACTTTCTTTTCCATAACAGATGGGTATGTTTTGGTGAACGGGAGACACGTATTTTACTGTTTTAATGGCTTATGAAGAGCACGAACACAACATTTTAGTGTCATTCTTGACAGCTCTCTCATCTGCACCGTACATAAAAAGAAAAACTCACCCAGACTGCATTCTTTGTACTGTCTTAAAACCTTTCCTTGGAAAAGTGTATGCATTGTAAGGTGTCCTTGGGTGCTTTGAAAGGCGCCCCTAAATAGAATACATTATCGTTATTATTTATTATCTGAAACGATGTAATCACTTTTAAAACTTTTCCCAGTTACTTGCCCCATGCATTCGGAAGCAGCAGGCCATTCAGTTAGATTTGATCCCGTTATGAATGTCATCATTTCGACAATAAATAAATGCTACATAAACGTTATCTTCCACGTTTTATCTAAACATCTCCGTTTCTACCTTCCAATATGTTTTGAAAGAGAACTCTCTCTCTCTCTCATCTGCGTGCGGGGCGGGGCCTCACGGACACGCTGCATCTCTCGCTCGCAGATACGCTGCAGCGCTGTGCACACGGTTCTGCCGGTAATGAATATTACATTGTGAGGAAACTTTCCACCAATAATTCCAATAAGTATTCACTTCAGGTTTACGAAAGTAACTGCACTCAGTTTACTCGTTTTTTCAAATGTAACGCCAGCTGAATGTACTGATTTTTTTTTTTTCTTTCTTTTTCTTCCGATTACGTAACACCGTTACATGTATTCCGTTACGACCCAACCCTGTGTAAGGGTCGAGTGCAAACGTTTTCGTTAAAACTAGTACCTGAGTGCAACGGAAGTTGAAGCTCCTGTGCCGGAGTCTTCCAGAGCCTGGAGGCGAGCATCGATAGCTATCATGGAGCTAGCCAGGGATTGCAGGGAGCCGGCCGCGCTACTCTCCATAGGGGTGTGTGACGCTCCCGGACTGGCGAGCCTGAGAAGGGGTGGATTTTTTGGAGGGGGACGGGATCCTGGAGGGGCTCGACTTCCTGCCCTTTTTTACCTCCGCGGCTGCGGCCTCGTCCTGCTCTCTGGGAAGCTGGCTGGAGCTGCTGCCCCGGACTGGGGAGCTACGCTGGAGACCTGGTCCGAGAGCTATCGCCGCTGAGAGAGAGTGAGGCCTGGGGCTGTGGGAAAGCCCTGCTGCAGGAGCCGGGCGATGAGGAAGTCTTCCTCTGTTGATAAGCCGCTGTGGGGAGCCGAACCGGGATCGGAGAGTTCCAGAGAAGGTTCGTGTTCCGAATTGTCCGAGTTGGACATCTTGAGCTAGTTGTTTCTTACGGCTTTTCTCACGAGAAGCAGTATTGTATTGCAACTACCATTGCGTGTGATCATCTGCAATGACAACTGACAGGGAGGAAGAGCAGGTATTTAAGGCATTTGGCATGTGCAGCGATTGGCTGCTGAGGCGTGACGCCCTCATATTTAATGAGGGGGGAAGGGAGCCATAGAGTGACGTGTGAGTGACTCGAGTTAGGTCTTCCTTATTGAACTTGCGCTAAAGCTTTCATAGAGTAGAGTTTGGGGAATGTGTACGTCATATGTGGCCTACAAGAGGTCATAGACTGTTTTGTGATGATCCCTCCTCTACACTAGGGGTACTGTACCTCTCCTTTTGTTTGCTGGCTTAATTTTGTGTTACAGGTGCTGAATAGAAGGTTGTTTGCAGCATGAACTACACCGCCTGTTATGCTCTGACCATTTTTTCCTTTTAAAACCTGTCTTGTCTCCCATCTTTTTTGCAGCCTTTGAACCAGACTGGAAGAGATTGGTGCTAGTCCTTAATGGTTTGGCTTTGTTCAGATACAGTGCCTTACGAAAGTATTAACCCCCCTTGGCATTTATCCTATTTTGTTTCATTTAAACCACTAAATTAAATCAACCCACAAACACATTGGTTAAGTAAAAAAAAAGCACCATGAAGACTAAGGAGCTCTCAAAACAGTTTGGTACAAAGCTATGGGAAAGAATAGGTCAGGGTTGGGTTATACATTTTCTTTCCCAAACTTAAACATCCTACGGAGCCCCCCTGGTGACATTGGTGAGAAAAATATTAATACGTGGCCACGTATTAATAATGCGTGGCCACGAATTAGTTATTATGTTCCCACGCATTAGTAATTCGTGGGAACACAATAATTATTACGCAATAACTAAATCCAGATAGTCTATAGAAACTGACTGAGTGACAACAAGTCGAGTAAAGTTGGAACGATATTGGCAGATTCAGATTTCACGGATCAATAACTCATGAACAAAACGTTGTTCAGACACAAATGACGTCTCCTAAGTACCGTGGTAAGGTTGACAACGAACTACATCACATTTTGATCAAAAAAAGCCAATACGTGCTGTCCTCCAAACTGGAGACATGTGCTTTTGAATAATTTTGGTGAATATTTATAGTGTAAAATCTTCAATAAATATGGCATCATCTTCAATAACGTTACTATTATACAGTATAAATATTCACCAAAATTATTCCAAACCATATTCTTCCAAACTCTCTGATGTAGTATGAGCAACAGAAGACTATTGATGTGTGTAATGAGTTTGGTTGTAATATACTGTAGAATAGTGAAGTGATTGAATATTATTATATTCTCTTTTTTCAGAGTTGCACTTTGCAGACGGTCCCTGAGCACTCGTTTCTTCTCCGGCTGCAGATAGAGACCAATGTAATGTGTCCAGCTTGGAGCGAGGACGGCGCATATTGGCTTTTTTGATCAACATGTGATTGTAGTTCGTTGTCAACCTTACCACGATACTTAGGAGACGTAATTTGTGTCTGAATAACGTTTTGTTCATGAGTTATTGATCCGTGAAATCCGAATCTGCCAATATCGTTCTAACTTTACTCAACTACGTTTCAAACCGTGCATTTTCAGCAGCCGAATCAAGTGCCTTTTGCTAAGGATGACACTGTGCTTAACTGCAAGGGATTGCAGAATATCATTATAATTCATACCCAAATGAAAATAAAATGAAATCAAATCAAAATTATCCATGCTTCGCGATAATAGCCGTAGCCTACGGTACAGAGTTTAGCTAGTGTTGTCACCTTTATATATACAGTCTATGGTTGTCACTCAGTTAGGGGCGCCGCCAGGGATTTTGGGCCCCATGAAAAGATATCACATTGGGCCACACCACCAGGCCCAGGCCACGCCAACCACACCTCCACAACCCAACCGACTCATTTATGCTTTAAATAACTCTACCTGTACAGGCCAATCTGATCTCACCAGAATGCGTGACTCCACCACGACTCCTTAACACCGCATTGCATGGTGGACTCACGAACTTTGTTACATTTACGTGTCTGCACCACGCAAACAACCCCAATGTAAAGTGAATGAGGCTCTTTTGTTGTGGTGCACACACGCATTTCTACAACGTCCTGCAGTGAGCTTTTATTCTATAAAACGTTTTTAAAATCTACTTTATAGCTTGTAGTAACTCACGGGAGGCTTCTTTTATTTGATTTGTATTCATAATCATTTTTATTTTTCGTCAGAATGTATTATGGTGCATTAGTTACGAATTTTTGTTCTCAAAAAACAGTGCATTGTGTGTAATACAACTGTGATTTTTATTAAATTAGTTAGTTTTTAAGGAAGGCCAGAGCTTCAGCTGTGTCAAATAGATTGTTCCCTTTAGTTAACGTTTTTTAAAAGAACATTATATTCCGATTTGATCATGTCCCCTTTATTGTATTACGGAGAGCAATGTGAGCATCCATTCCCATTGGATAACGGAGGATTTTACACCCGGAAGTAAGTATTCTCTTTACTGTCGATTGATTTTACAGTGATATCTGCCCTACTCATCAACTCAAAAACACCAGATTATCCTTGTTGATTACACAACATTGATTGGTTTAAGTTGTGTACAATGCTTTTGTAATTTTCCCCTTCGATTCAGAGAAACAAGTATTTGTTCAGTTTAGGATGGCCGAAGACACTACACTACCCAGAATCCTCAGCTATCGTTTGGGACTACACCATGTGCTTTGCTTGACAAACCCTGTGTCCCCCTCCCCCACTCATCCATATATTAACGGATTTTGACCATTTTTGATGCATTTTTCTCCTCTCCTCTCACTGATCGAATGGCAAACGCGACCCACTGCGGGTTCGACTCTGATGGCCGGGTGGGTGTTGATTGATTGATTGATTGAAAAGTTTATTAACAGCTTGTATATTGGGTACAGTACAGTACTGTAAGAAATTAAAATCAATGTTTTGATAGCATAATGTACCCTAAACATACCGTCAGTTTAAATGCTGTTTTATACTGAAAAACCAGAAGTTATTGTGCGTCCAGTTGTTAAGCCATGATGAATTGGAAATGGGGGACCCTGATGTAAACAAGACGAAAGTCTCTCTCTGGTCTGCATCCCCTTAACAATTGTATGTTTTGAGCTGTACTGTACTGTACCCAATATACAAGCTGTTAATAAACTTTTCAATCAATCAATCAATCAAGCTTTTATTCTGAAAATCCTTCTTGCCGACATCCGGGACTACCGCCCATTAGTATCATTAAAGTGGCTATTGACGCCGTTAACATGCATTACATATAAAGTTATGAAAGAGATAAGGAGGAGAAAAGGCATGTGGAAGTAAGCAATGAATGTAAAATGTCGAAATCCTCTGTTTAACGCGATAATAAATTATCATTACACCTGGGTAAAACAGAGTCCATTCTCTTCGGTTCGAAACATAATCTCAGCAAATCCGACGACTTCTCAGTTGCAGTGGGCGACATTATTGTCACAAGTAAGAAGGAAATTACATACCTAGGATCTATTCTTGAGGCAAACCTCTCCTGTGACAAAATGGCATCCAATGTAATAAAAAAAGTCAATCAAAGAACTAGATTCCTATACCGGATCTCCTCTCTGGTAAACAAAAACACCCTTAAAACTCTGGCAGGAGCACTCATTCAAGGGTACTATGACTATGCTTGCACGTCATGGTACCATAGCACCTCCAAGGCGCTAAAAATAAAACTTCAAACAGCGCAAAATAAACTGGTCAGACTACTGCTTGACCTTTCATCTAGAACCCACCTCACCTCTGCCCACTTTGACAACCTAGGATGGCTTAGAGTAGACGACAGAGTACAGCTACTTGCAATGGGCCTGGTCTACAAGATCCACTACACCTCTATGGTACTCATGTACATGTCAAAATTCTTCCCAAAGGTCAAGGAATACCATGATCATAACACCAGAGGGAGCTCCACAAATCATGTGAAACCCAGATTTGGCACAAAAAGGGGGAATACACGTTTCGCAATTATGCCACATCAAGGTGGAACGCTCTTCCCACAACTGTAAAGGAAAGTAAAACTATACTTACCTTCAAAACCTCTCTTAAAGAGCACCTTCGGGGGAGAGCATTGCAAAACTGGCCCCGGTAATGGTACAAATCTCAACCTGTCGTTCAATGGACAGCTCCCCCCCCCCCATCTATGTATATACTCGCATTTTAGACTCTGTTACTAACTGTATATCTGTAGACTTGGTATGTCTTAAATGTCCGGTTAGGATGTATTAGAACGAAATCTAAAATGAAAATTGTAAACAAGCAATCTGTATGTAAAAAAAACCCACCTATATGTAAATTGTAAATAAGCCATCTGTATGTCAAATATGTCTTATATGTCTTAAATGACATGATGAATTGGAAATGGGGGACCCTGATGTAAACAAGACGAAAGTCTTTCTCTGGTCTGCATCCCCTTAACAATTGTATGTTTTGAGCTATACTGTACTGTACCCAATATACAAGCTGTTAATAAACTTTTCAATCAATCAATCAATCAATATCGGACACAGACGAACAAGAGGGGGAAGTCCCTTACGTCACTACAGCTCACAGAGAGGAGGAGCGAACAGCCAGGAAGCGGGAAGGACGAATGCTTGTACGCTCTCTTCTGCACGGCCGGTGTTGCAGTATAATTTGAGTCATGACAACTGGCGACATTCTATTATTTTCGTCATAGGAATCCGGGGCGTGTATATTGAGGACCCATTGTTGATTTACCAGGAAATAAACATGTCGATCGCCTCGTTTGTCGTTTACGTTCATCTTTTGCTATATCTGCCTTCCTACGATCACTTTGATGCACATTCAGTACTCGTATGTGAGGTTGTGGGTGAGAGGTGGATATCGTGACGCTTACAGGGAGGTATCGAACATTACAAAGTAGGTAACTGTGTGGATGCCTGTTCAAAATATTGCAAACTTGAATAAATCATTTAAATTATATATTTGTGTCCGACTTTCATTTGTACATCGTTCTTAATGTGATGTATAGTAGCTTTGATAGCTGTCCATACCTTCAGACAGCCTAAAAGTAAAACACAAGTTGTTTATTCACAGCCCGAACGCTCATCGAGATGACTGGATCACTCATGACAAGTTGTGATCAGCTCCAATTCAATTCAATTCAATTCAATTCAAAACCTTTATTTATCCAGGTAAAATCCCATTGAGATCAATGATCTCTTTTTCAAGGGAGACCTGCAGCAGTAGGTTCCACAAGAAGACATAAACAAAAGAACAACAAAAGGACATCATACAGCAAAATGTACAGGGATTACAATTTACATATTTAACCACAAGTACAGGTACCAACAGCATCTGATTTTGTAGCATCCAACCGAGCTTTAAAAACATGTAGTGGTACTAGCTTGGTAATTTTCCATTCTTTTTGCAGACTGTTCCATGTTAGTGGAGCTGCACATCTAAAAGCTTTCTTCCCTAAGACAGTCCTAGCACTTGGCACATTTAATAAAACCACAGCATGCGATCTCAGGCAATAAGTACTTTCAATTCGCAGAGAGATCAGGGAGCAGATATAAGATGGTAGTTTATCCAACATGGCTTTGTAAATGAAAAAGTTCCGATTAAATTGTGGTATAAATTCTGTAGCTATTCTCCAGAGAGCATGTTTTTTTTTAATGAAATACCTGTATCCCTCTCATCACAACAAGACTCTATACTGTGCAGGAAAAACAATTAGGCTACATGAAAATAACCTTGATGCATGGGAATGAATCACACAAACTATCTTCCGTGGCTATAGTGATGTGTCACAGTAACGGTCAACCACAGAAAAGTAAGTCCAGCGGGGCACAAGTTGAATACATATAATACGGTAGTTCTATTATGCCTTTAAGCCTATACGTTTAACCCATAAGAACCCGGACCCATTTCTACTTTTGGGGAAATTAAGGGCAACGTCATTTAGACTAAATAGACCACCTAGAACACATTTCTGACAAGTAACCCCCCCTAGTGTCAAATATTTGCGCTTCAATGGTAAAGTAACTCTTATTTATAACTTAATTAACAAGGATGATTTTTTGGTTTACATTTGTTTGAACATACTTTGAATTGAAGAATAAATAATATGTTAACTAAATATAATTGAATCAGCTAAATTAACTGACCAGATCATAATCTTATTTCTAATTGTGCATATATGTCACTCCGGGTTTACTGTGAATGTTTAGGGCTAAAGTCCCGATGTTACACCAGTGTCACAGCAATATTTATGGCATTTGTTTCATATCAATTTCATCAAGAAATGTTTCCACAACAGGTTAAATGTAATCAGAATCAGAATACCTTTATTCGTCCCACAGAGGGGACATTTACATTTATTACAGCCGAAAAGAGCCGAAGACAGCTTAATGTTTAACAAATGACATGTCATGGAAGCATTTTTATTCTTAAATGGCTTGAATGTTAACTTTAGCAACAAAAAACCTTTCCAAATGTAGCTAGTTCTGTCACATGTGTTAGCGTGGCACATGGACATCTTGGACATAAAAGCAAATGACAAGGACCATGACCCACCAGACTGTTCAGGGTGTGTCACTTAGGGACTTCATGAGATAAAAAAGGCTAAAGCTGTATAAGGAACTTTCCAGAACATTTAAATTTCATGTGACACCTGTGTCTTAGCAATTCTGTCTGCCTTCCGTGTTGCACCATTAGGACCCACTGATATAAAATGCTTAACTGCCTAAGTTGCAACTATGCACTTTTTGGAGGGCTAAGCCCCAACTTGACATATTTTTGGCTTCATTTATAGTGCCTAAATGTAAGTTTAAATATTATGCAATGCTAAGTTTTTCTTGACCTACATTACCGTTATAGAAGGAAAGACAACAGTGATAGTTATGTTTCAGAATAACCTTTATTGGAAATTGTTAGAACAATCTCACTCGTCCTCGGCTTGAGCTTCAATCTCAGGATCCATGTATTTCTGATCCTCTCCAGAATGGAAGTAGTCATCACATACAGAGCATCAACTAGTTCCTGAACAGTGTCCTTCACATGCTGATATCCAAGAGAGGGAGTTACACAGTCACAAGATGGAGGAATAGAAAGCAGTATTCAATGTTTACTTCAGATTAGCTCCACGTCAGAAATGATCATGCTTGTCATATGTCTATCTCCATAGAGGCTGAATCATCATGTTAATCACATAGCTATCATATGCCTCAAACAGTCCTGATGCTCTTTTGGTAAAGTAACTCAAAAGTAGGCTAATATAAAAGTAGTGTAACTCATTACATTTCAGAGACAGTAATATTGTAATGTAACGTAGCCTATTACTTAAAAAAGACAGTAATAAGTAATGTACTGTATTACATTTTGGAAGTAACTTGCCCAACACTGCAGATGATCCAGTCATGTCGATGAGCGTTCGGGCTGTGAATAAACAACTTGTGTTTTACTTTTAGGCTGTCTGAAGGTATGGGCAGCTATCAAAGCTACTATACATCACATTAAGAACGATGTACAAATGAAAGTCGGACACAAATATATCATTTTAATGATTTATTCAAGTTTGCAATGTTTTGAACAGGCATCCACACAGTCACCTACTTTGTAATGTTCGATACCTCCCTGTAAGCGTCACGATATCGACCTCTCACCCACAACCTCACATACGAGTACTGAATGTGCAGCAAAGTGATCTTAGGAAGGCAGATATAGCAAAAGATGAACGTAAACGACAAACGAGGCGATCGACATGTTTATTTCCTGGTAAATCCACAATGGGTCCTCAATGTACACGCCCCGGATTCCTATGACGAAAATAATAGAATGTCGCCAGTTGTCATGACTCAATTTATACTGCAACACCGGCACCTGGAGAGGAAGCTGCAGACTTTCTCTCCAACGGACCATATCCTGTTTGTGACTTTACCGCGCCTTTTTTATTAATTAAAGTACCAATTTTGAACCTCAAGAGACTCCATTTAGTCTCCTTTTTAAGCTTCTCTTTCCTGGACGCTGAGAATAAGAACACAGTTAACAATAGGTGCTCCTGAAGACGTGATTCTCGTTGCACCGGGAGAGACTATACACGCGGCTGTTGTCCGGAGCCGCTGGCAAACCCGTTCGACACACAGAGAGCTCAAACTACGGTAAAGAAGAAGCCTTTTACGTCAAAATTCTTCAATAGTTTATGCAGAACAATCTTAGGACTGTGTGTTGGACGGCTGCTTCCGGTTCCTGAAAATAGCTGAGAAATTAATGTTAAAACAACCAAATTTATAACAATAACAATCATAACACGTGGCGTTGCATTTTCAAAAGCAGGGTGAGTTCAAATTTCTTCTTTTTCTTATATTTAACCCTGCATGCTATTTGTTTGTCTGTTATTACATGTCGGCAGAAGGCTAATTGCTCCAATAAGTGTTTTTTGTTACGTTTTAAGTTAACGTGAATGGTTTGAGGCTATTTAGCAGTCGGGATTGCTTGAGACAAAGAACACAATCACAGTGGAAGCTGAGAATATTGGAGTGAGTGTTTGTGTTTTTCTTATTAAAAAAAAGTCCTTTTCAAGGAAAAGGCCTGAAAAGTTTGAAGCTTTCAGTGGACAAAACATCACGGAGTGAGTGTTTGTGTTAAGGACAGTGTGAGGCTGTTTTTCTTTTTAAAAGTTCTTTGTGTGATGATGGCAATCATTTAAAGTGTTTCTTGTTACGTCTTAATTTAAACGTGAATGGTTTTAGGCCATTAAACAGTGGGGACTGTTTGAGACAAGAACACAGTTGAGTGAGTGTTTTAATTACAGCAAGGGGCTTTCTTATTTAAAAAAAGTCCTATTTGAGGAAAAGGCCTGAAAAGTTTGTAGCTTTCAGTGGTTGTTTTTTCTGTTTTCAAACAGACATTGCACGTGGATTACGACGAGAAATGCGACATTTGTGCGTTAGATAGACGATATTCTTCTGATAGTGTTTGATTAGCTTCTTACTTTGTCCCATGATAGCGTGTTCAAACAGAGGAGATAACCATACTGGCTCTTAAAGTCAAAACATTACGTACACAGGTTGAAGGCTGTGACGTAAGGGTATGAGGCCCATTTATAATTGTAAATTACATATAAATGTTATTTTAAACTGCAGTGTTGTTTTGTGTTGAATTTTCTAGAATTAAAAGATCACCCTCATTATTTCAACTCCGCTCTGAGAGCCACGAGGTGTTTTCAAATCCCTTTGTTCTTCAGGTCAAAGGTTGGAAAATCAGTTGCCGTCTTGTCCTCGTGTTTACAATGAGCAATGGCAGTCGCCATTTTGTGAAATGCTCATTTGAAAGTACTCAGTCCTACTCACATGAGGCTAGGCACTCCGTCTTGAGAAGGATAAATCATTTCTTTGCAGAGTTGGAACTATAAAATAGACAGGTTATTTTACCGTGGGAAGTTTGGTATTTGTAGGGATCTGATTTTAGAAGTTTATTTTCTGCTTGAAATTGAAGTTTTTTTTTAAAAATATTCCAGTTTGCAGATGTGTTTTGGCGTTTATGTGCTGTGTTCTTTTACCATAGTGTAGTGTTCTTACCTAGTGTAATTCTCTTTCCATTTTTAAGAAGAAAAATAAGCTTTTCTTGTTAAATAGAGGTTAGTTTTGCAACAGTAATCCCTAGTGGATTAAGCTGGAAATTACAATAGCGCACTCTGCTGGAAGTACAGAATTATTACATAGAGGTGACACTCAATAGAAGTTTAATTTGAAGAGTTATAAATAAACACATGCTTGATCGCCAGGATAGAATTGCAAGTGGTTTCTAATTATAAGATATTATAACAATACTTTTTCAAATAAGCAAACAAATGTATTATTGAAGCTAACACAAGTTAGGACATTTACATAATTTCATACACTTTGGTATGCACTGTACACAGTAGATTTAGATGTTCACCAGATTTCTAATTTTCATATTTTAAAGTCAAAACCATACACTGTACAATTTTTTATTTTATAATTTCAGATTTTAAAATTTGCATAATTTGTATCTTTTAATTAACTTTATTATTTTGAAAAAAAAAACTTAAAAAAGCCCAGATTTAAAGTTAGGTTCGGATGACATAGGATATTACTTATCAGAAACGACGGTGCTAGTCAGAGGATTGGTGCTTAATCTTTGATAACTTAATAATATTAATTCGAATATGAAGAGAGCATGTCACCAAAGCAAACTAAACTGGGACTAGACGCAGAGCCAGGCTCAACTGCAGATATCAAGGAAAGGGTAATAATCTGATCAGATGCTTTAACCTTTCCAATTAAAAGAACTATATGGAGTGAAGATGAAGAAAGATTTATAAGAGTTACAAGTCTGATACTCCATCTGGAATATGCCAGCCTATTGGCACACAGCATAAATGTGGTCCGAGTAGCAGACCTGCCAGTGAGGGAAGACATAGCAGAAAAAACAAAAGACACCGTAGCTTGTAGGAACAAGACAAGGAGAAGGGAGGGGAAACTTCCAGAGAAGGCAGGCCAGACACCTCCAACAATTCAAGCTCAGGAAGAACCAGAGAATGCAGGGCAGACACCTCAAACTGTTAAATCTCAGATAGTGCCAGAAAATCAGAAGCAGAACCAACAACCAGGAGGTTTCCATGATGACAACGGAGGCAGGGGGTCCCAGAGATGTAAAAGACGAACAGGGGTGCCAAACATGACCCAAATGTAACTGACACCCTGGTATCAATCACAGCAATGAGGAAGCTCAGTGGGCCAGACCAACAGATGATGCATCCTCAGCCCAAGGGTATTTTGAAACCCAGCTACATTGAGCCATATCTGTCAACACAGGAGGTAGAAGTTGAATGTTATTTAAAGAGATAGTGAGTAGCATATTGCATTTACACATAAAGCATCCACAGATTAGTAGAAGATTAAAACATAGTAGAACATTTAGCAGACTATTTTTGTAATTATGAGAAGGATAGAGATTACGAGTGATGTTGTTCCCCCACACAGAAAACTATTGTGTCTACACAGCTAGTGAGGTCAAGACGATGGGGTTTCCACAAAAAAATATGAAGACGGAAACCTAGTACTCGCCCAAGATGGAGGATCCATACCAAATCCTCCTGTTTACACTGACTGCAGTTCAAGGGGCGGTGATACACCTGACGTGGAGCTGTTGAGACCTAAAAACAGAAACTCGATTCTGCTGTGGTGAAGTCTGGCTACAAAGGGAGGTGTCCGATAGGGTCGCTTGTCTCAAACCAGTGAAGAAGTCAACAAGAACCCAACAGAACTAGAGAGTGACTGTTAGTGGGAGAACAGTGACAGAGCGACAGAGACTGGCACAACATTTTCCAGCCAGTACATAGATAGACCCCGTCAGAAGACCGGGGCTGTGTTTAAAGGGGAACTTCATTTATTGTTAGTGGAAGTGTAGTTTTTTAGTCAAACAATTATGTGATTTATGGAGTCAGATTACATTTTTCTCATAAACACAATTTTATAATCGGTCTGAAGTATCTGTTTTAAGGCAATGAGCTGCAGATTAGATAACATAACACTGATTGAGAGCTTGGATGAAGAAGTTGTAGGGTTTTTACAACAGTTTCAAGAATCAGTTTTTATTTATTTATTCTTGAGTAATTTTACTGATTTATAATGTAGTGCGTAAGGCACTATCTAATTTTGAGTGAGGGCCACCAGCCCTTCATGCATGTCACCCTCTGTGAGAATAGTTCGCATTTTCTCTCTAGTTTAGAGAAATATTATTTTATCATATCTTTGTTCAGCAGTATCAAACAATCCTCTAATCCTAGAATTATTGAGACGCATTAGCGACACCAGGGGTATTGTTTTTCGCAGCAACAATGATGCATAATACCAGGACAAAAGCCATTATTGCAACAAGTAAACCATTTTTTGTGCTAATGGCAGATTTTAGTGAATATGTTTTTATACCATCAGAAAGCCATACATCATACGATATTTTGTACACCTTATGGGTACACGGAGAAGTTATATTTATTTAATGCAACGTTATGGGTTTTACATGTCCTGTTCAGAATAGGGTAATCATTGCAATATTAATTGAGCATGTTCTGCTCAAAGGAGGGAGTGTCATGATTATACAGATATGTTGATTTCAGTGACGTTGTAGTTAATAAATAATAACATGTAGTTAATAATAGGTCTCATAACGACAAAAGGTATGCCGACGCTTGGGCCTCCTCCAAGGAGGGAGTGGTCCAGTTTTAGATATTAGACGAATAAAAGTAATGAATATGTCAGAACTCTGAGTAATATTATCCAAGTTTTGTCTACACAGGCTAAGAAAGCTACAGAGATACCAGAAGAGACTCCTGTTCGGCCAGGTGATTGGGTGAGGGTGAAAGTTCACAAAAGACAGTGAGCTGATCCCCGGTGGACGGAACAGTGAGAAGTTGTAATGAACTTCACACGCGCTCCGGTTTAAAGGTAAAGAAAAAGGAGCAAATTGACACCACCTCACACATTGTCACCCTTCACTGGCAACTTCCAGAACATTATTGGGAGTTAGGACTGATTTGGCAGAGCTGGAACAAAACAATAAATAGAAATAAGATAAAGATAGAAACAGCTCAAAAGACGAATTGTCTATAGATTTTTATAGATTGTACACTAAAGTGAAAACCTATTTTTGTTTTACATCTGAAAAAGAGTCCAATTTGTGTATACGTTATTATAGTACTCATTATTTAAATTCTGTAACTGACAGCAAGGGAGAAAATAGAGATGATGTCAAGAACAAAGCCAAAGCTATTGTGGGGTCCCCTAGGGATAAGAGTCAGAATAGCATTGTTGATTGTGCTCATTACACTTGGCACCTTTCTGGTTGGATGGGGAGTACAATATCAAGTAAGACATGGATCCATTAGTCCACTCATAGAGAATGCCCACATCACTAACAACTCCAGCTGTGTTTCAGAGAGTTTCACTTATCCCTAGAGTCAAAAGATCAGCTGAGCAACAAGAGGAGGAGTTCGAAATACTCTGTCCCAAAGGTGAGGCGATTACAATCAAGATGATTCACCCCCCATATATGCAGTTCTTGTATCAAATGATGAGATGGGTTTAAGTGATTGGGATATGTAGGTGATGGGAATTTACAGATTAGGGGAATCTAAAAATACACTGGATCCATGTTTTAGTCTGTGCCAGAAACACCCCCTGTTAAGACTATGGACAACCGACCGGTGACCTGAGCACAATTATTGAAAATGATTACAGTAGAAACAGGCTACTAACCCACAAGTACAGCTTTGTACGTACAAAATCTATGAACAAAATTCCCCAGCAGATTGTGGCGACATTGCAGATATGTCCAGTCACAAAAGTTACTTATGTTCTAAATAACAGTGAGATTTAAAGTAATGGAGAAAATATGGGGACATTCTTTTATAGTGTGTGAAATATGTGGTGCTTGAAACATGTAGGTATTTTTAATTTATAGAAGAAAATGGTTTCCTGAAAGAGTTATTTGGAGTAGCCATGTTACAGTGGGTGGAAACAATGTTTAGGGATATGGCACAACCATTAGTAGACATTAATTGGGTTTAGATGACATTTAACATCTAAGACAGATGGTAAGATTAGGAAAATAGAGTGGAAAGGATTGGATATGTTTTACCTCAGTGTGTTAGAATTAACTATAGGTAATGCGGCCCGAGATCTCTCTCTCTCTCTCTCTCTCTCTCTCTCTGCCTGTCAGAAAGCTACGACCCCATCTTCAGACAAATGACCTCACCACAGGAGACTCCTCCTCCTCCATCAAACAGACAGACAACCCGAGCTGAACCAACAACAACCTGAGGCATCCAGAACCATCTCCACCTGAGACATCCAGAACCAAACCAGCATGCGGACAAAGAGACAAACTCTCACCAGTCCCTCAAACAGGACATGAAGTTCCAAACTGAGCCGCGAGATTTGGCACAATAGCAGAGTGTGGGACATGAGAGCAGAATACACCACTCCATGCAACAGCGTAGAGACTGAAAAGGAGGAGATGAAATGCAAAGCAGTTGGGCCACTGAAAAGAATTACAGCGGGAAGATCCAAGTGCGGATGGACTGAGGAGAAGACAGGACGGAGGAGAAGACAGAACCAGAGGAGTTGGCATGGGCCAGCAGAACGTGAGGGGGTCGTGGCTTGACGACCAGAGGGGGAGAGAAGGAACACAGGAGTGAGTGAGTTTACACATAAACACACTTATTAGAAAATAATCCTAAAAACACACTGAGGGTAGAACATATTATTCAATCTTTTCATAATATAAACAAATTATTCTTATAGAGATTCTTATTCATGTGAGAATTTGGGGAAGATTTAATTTGTTACAATATAGATAGCAGGCAAATCTTTATTTGAATGGAAAATGTTAAAGGTAGAGCTGGAACCAAGCCAAAGAAAGTATTCCAATCTAGAGTATTGATTTCACCATTGTAGCATGGTTATTACCATAGGAGAACTGTTAAGGTGGAAACATGTATTTGTCGTCCAAGATGTAGAGTTTTAAAAAGACACTAGGCAAAGAGCGATTGAAGATTTTAATTTTGAAAAAACTAGTATAATTGGGAGTAATACATGCGGGGCCTTGGATCACTCATTTTAATGGTGCATATTTTCAACAACAAATATCGTTCAGGGAGAAGGGGTTGCTCAACCCACCCTGCAGATGTTTTAAATCTTACTTGCAGCTTCAGAGGGAGCGCACGGCACCAGAATATGAGTTTTAAAAGACAAGTGCCACCACCTCCTAATGCTCATCCATTTAATCAGTGATGACCTGACATTTAGAGATGTTATTTAAAAGGAAGAAACATATCTGCCATGAGTGAAAATTCCTGAATTGAACTACAAACCATTCATGAAATGACTTCTGTTTTTAAAGTCCTTGTTAAAGCACCCAAGGTTCCACACACTGTTAAGGAGGTTAGCATAGTTATTTAAGTAGACCAGAAATGAAAATAAATTAGTATAATGAGTTATTGATATTCCACCGGTTTTCACACCATTTCAGGGACTTTATCACTGCATTAGAACAGACCACCCCAAAGCCAGTAGGGATAAGAGACCAGTCCCAGGGGGAGTTTAGGCTCCAGGGTACAAGGATAGCATAGGGGCGCCCAGGGGAGGCCTAGATGTTGCACTAATTCCATGTCCTAAAATACCGATTGATTACAACGGCCTCTTCTTGAGAACATATTACTTTCATACCTTAAATGATATGAAAGGAGGGAGGGTACATTTCTCATGGGGGACAGCTACAAATGCTAGTAGAACAGGACGATCCACCCCTGTATACAGATGAATGAAAATGAGTTAGTTTGAATGATGTTAAATGATATGGATGTTCAGAGACCAGGTTGTTCAATGAATGTCCAGCCAATGTGATTCTTTAAATGATGAAATCATGTGAAGAAGTGAGCAAAATAAAATGCTAAAATGGAGTGAATCCATTTCAATTTATAATATACTATTCCAAGATGGTATATTTTTATTATTACATTACACTGGTCCAAGATAGTTTATTTCATTAGGGCCCGAGCACGAGAGTGCTAGGACCCAACGGCGTCCTAGCACGAAGTGCAAGGATACCTATTGTTATTCGTGGAATTATTAGGGCCCGAGCACGAAAGTGCTAGGACCCAACGGCGTCCTAGCACGAAGTGCGAGGATCCCTATTGTTATTCGTGGTATTATTATTAGGGCCCGAGCACGGAGCGCTAGGACCCAACGGTGTCCTAGCACGAAGTGCGAGGAACCTATTGTTATTCGTGGAATTATTATTATTATTATTATTATTATTATTATTCCATATTTCAATGCTTATTTTCAGGCCTTTAGGATGCTGAAAAAGTTGTATAATTTTGCACGGACACCAGGACCGGTGAAAAATTTGATATTCTGGAGTCACTGGGTTCAATATTCCAACCTGCTCACTAGCGCCACCTATCTAAATCCCATTTCGCACAAAATTAACTAAGTCGCACCGTAACTCAGAATGACCTGAAATTTTGCACACATATCCGGGAATACCTGGTCTACAAATAAGTCCATGGGAACCCTAAGCTCCGCCTACTTTTTTTTTTTTTTAATTGGCAAATTTACATAAACAGTTAAATATTCACTTAAATTTCAATTTTCAGTTTTTCAACACCAAACTTCGTATATAGCATCGGTGGAGGGTCAGACAAATTACCCTAGGAGATGAGCATGTTCAAATGATAAATATTTCCGCCATTAATTAAAACGTACACGCAAAAAGGCGGGGCTTATAAAGAAATGCTCATAACTCATCACCAATGTATCCATTCACCACAGATTTTGGTGGAAAGGTTTAATCTGTCTTGGGAAATAGGCACACCAAATAATTTTAATTTAGGACTATAGGGGGCGCCAAAAACACCACAAATTTATAACTCAAGAGCGGATGGACGAATTATTATTATTTTTTTTTAGACATACTCTCGGGGTGACTACGAACTCAGATTTAAAGTGTCGCAACAAATACAGAATGTGGGCGTGGCCTATACCATTTTTAAAAATTGCATATACATTTTTTACAAATTGCGATAGCATAAAATGAGCTTCGGACCCAAAACTTGGGACACACGTCAGAGCCCACGACTTTTTCCATCATGTCAAAAAAACACGTACATTTTCAAAAAAACTGCTCACTAGCGCCCCCTATTGTGTGGTAGTCGCATATAGTTTCTCAGAACTTCACGAATGTTGGCACAGATATTCCTCATGGAATTGCGGACATATTTGTACATACATTCCATTAGCCCCCGCCCCCCCAAAAAGTCGGCCATTTTGAAATATGTGCGTTTTTTATGCATTTTAAGCACATTCGTGCGGATTCCTCCTAGGGGAATGATCGGAAAAATTCCAATCCAGGACACGTTCAGCCCCTATCCAATATGATACTTAATGGAGAAGAACATTTTTGATAGCTCAATCGTGGAGGTCGTAAGCTAACAGCGAATACACCATTGTTGACGATTTACATGTCGCAAATTACTCCAAATTACTCGGATATAGTTAGTCCGATATTCACGAAACGCTGTATACATATTGCTATTAAGATTGCACACATATTTCAAATTGCCTTCCATTAGCCCCGCCCCCCCAGAAAGTCGGCCATCTTTTAAAATGTGCGGTTTTCAGCCATTTTACGCACGTTCTTGCGAACTCCTCCTAGGGGAATGATCGGAAAAAATCCAATCCAGGACAAGTTCAGCCCATTTCCAATGTGATGCTAAATTGCCAAGGAATAGTTGATCGATCAAACGACGACTTCGTAAGCGAACGGAGAACTTTCCATTTTTGACGATTTACATGTCACAAATTACTCCAAATACTCGCGTATACTTTTTCCAATATTCAGGAAACGCTGTATACATATTACTATTATGATTGCACACATATTTCAAATTGCCTTCCATTAGCCCCGCCCCCCAGAAAGTCGGCCATTTTGAAAAATGTGCGTTTTTCAGCCATTTTACGCACGTTCTTGCAAACTCCTCCTAGGGGAATGATCAGAAAAAATTCCAATGCAGGACAGGTTTAGCCCCTATCCAATAGGATACTTAATTCAGGAGCACATTTTTGAAAAATTACTCGTGGAGGTCGTAGGCTAACAGCGAATACACCATTTTTGACTATTCACATGGCGCAAATTGCTCCAAACTGGTCGCATATAGTTTTTCCGATATTCACGAAACGCTGTATACATATTGCTATTATGATTGCACACATATTTCAAATTGCCTTCCATTAGCCCCGCCCACCAGAAAGTCGGCCATTTTGAAAATTGGCCGTTTTTCATGCATTTTAAGGACATTTCTGCAAACTCCTCATAGGGGAATGATCGGAACAATTCCAATCCAGGACAACTTCAGCGCATATCCAATGTCATGCTACATTGAGAAGGAATAGTCCTTCGCTCAAACGGGGAGCTCGTAGGCTAACGGAGAATGTACCATTTTTGACCAATTATATGTCAGATAAGCTACTGAGGCCTGCCTGTTTGCCTGGCACATCAACTCTCACACACACACACACACACACACACAAACACACACACCTACTGTTAGTCCAACAACGCCCTTTGCTGGCGGCATATTCATTACAAAAGACACTCGCTAACCCTAACCCTAACCCTAACCCTAATGTTTATTTGTAGATATCTCCTAAAGCCTACAAATACAGTGTGACATGTAGGCCTGTTACATTTGTTATTGAGCGATATATATTATACACACTGTTCTGCTTTCTGCACTGACCTCAGCAGCTGTTCTCACTGTAACATCACCTAACATCCAGGGGACATGTGATTAGTGAGTAAACAAACGGTAAAGGCAGAAAGTCTGATGCACATTTGATCATCTCAAATAACTTATAATCACAACGGGAACAGTTTGCAGAGCTGTGCTTCATTTGACAGAAGTCCAGTCATGCGTCACACCTCTTTTAAACATCACTGTTGGCTGAAATCGTCTCAGGAGAATACTTCAGTGTACCCTCGGTTATAGCTCCTCCAGAGACACTCCTCTCTCCTCTAATCAGTGTATCCTCGGTTACGGCTCCTCCAGACAGCCTGACTCGATAATCGATCCTCGACGACCCTTTAGAGAAATTTGTTTTCCTTCGACATCCGTTTCCGGGTCGCTGCCGGAGCGCCTGGGAGTCTGGGACGCGAAAATTAGAGAAATGACAAACGGCTCATTTCCCAGGACTCGCGCACGTCTGCTTGACGCCGGGACGACCTGCCGCCCTCCCCCGACAGGCGCACGGACGCGAGGGCCCGCTCATCACTGCGCGCACAAGTGCGACCGCAGTTTTAATTAGGGCCCGAGCACGAGAGTGCTAGGACCCAACGGCGTCCTAGCACGAAGTGCAAGGATACCTATTGTTATTCGTGGAATTATTCTTATTTTTCTGCTGGCGTTTCCTGTTTTTGAGGCCTTTAGGACGCTGAAAAAGTTGTATAATTTTGCACAGATTCCAGAATCGGTGAAAACTACAATATTCTGGACTCAATGTGTTCAAATTGTCCAACATGCTCTCTAGCGCCACCTATGGCCATTTCCGTTTTTGGAAAGATGTACAAAGTCGCACCGTAACTCCAAATGACCTGAAATTTTTCACACTTACTCGGGTGGACCTGCTCTACATATAATGTCCAAGTACCCGTAAGCTCCGCCTACTTTATTTTTTTTTAAATTAGCATAATTTGAAAAACAGTTAAATATTCACTTAAATTTCTAATTTTGATTTTTCAACACCAAACTCAGTATACAGTATCGCCGGAGGGTCAGACACATTATCGTAGGAAATGAGCATGTTCAGTCGATAAATGTGGCCCTCATTACTCTAAACGTGTTCGCAAAAAGGCGGGGCTTAGATAGAAATGCTCATAACTCATCAACAATGTACAAAAAAAACACACATTTTGCTGGTAATGTTCAATCTGTATTGGGGAATAGGCACAACAAGTAATTTCCATTTTGGACTATAGGGGGCGCCAAAAACATGACAAATGTATAACTCATGAACTGATGGACGAAATATATATATTTTTTTTTAGACATACTCTGGGGATGAGTATGGACTTATATTTAAATTGTCACAACGAATGACAAATGTGGGCGTGGCCTGTACTTTTTTTTTTATGACGATGTGCTAAAATTCGTTTCGGTACGCAACACTTGGTACACACGTCACAGCCCACGACCTTTTCAAGAATGTACAAAAAAAAACGTAATTTTTCTAAAATACTGCTCACTAGCGCCCCCTATTGTGTGGTAGTCTCATAGTTTCTCAGAACTTCACGAATTTTGGCACAGACATTCCTCATGGAATTGAAGACATATTTGTTCATACATTCCATTAGCCCCGCCCCCCAACAAGTCGGCCATTTTGAAATATGTGCGTTTTTCAGCCATTTTAAGCACATTCTTGCACACTTCTCCTAGGGGAATGATCGGAAAAATTCCAACCCAGGACACGTTCAGCCCCTATCCAATATGAAACTTAATTGAGAAGCACATTTTTGAAAAATTACTCGTGGAGGTCGTAAGCTAACAGCGAATACAACCATTTTTGACGATTTACATGTCGCAAATTACTCCATACTTCTCGGATATAGTTATTCCGATATTCACGAAACGCTGTATACATATTGCTATTATGATTGCACACATATTCACATTGCCTTCCATTCGCCCCGCCCCCCAGAAAGTGGGCCATTTTGAAAATGTGCGTTTTACAGCCTTTTAACGCAAGTTCTTGCAAACTCCTCCTAGGGGAATGATCAGAAAATTCCAATGCAGGACACGTTTAGCCCCTATCCAATAGGATACTTAATTCAGGAGCACATTTTTGAAAAATTACTCGTGGAGGTCGTAGGCTAACAGCGAATACACCATTTTTGACTATTCACATGGCGCAAATTGCTCCAAACTGGTCGCATATAGTTTTTCCGATATTCACGAAACGCTGTATACATATTGCTATTATGATTGCACACATATTTCAAATTGCCTTCCATTAGCCCCGCCCCCCATAAAGTCGGCCATTTTGAAAA